>NC_065449.1:63365144-63673622 GCF_917563875.1 Diabrotica virgifera virgifera | reverse complement strand
AGTGCGTTACGTAGGGGGGTCAAAATCTTCAAAAATCGCGTTACGTAATATACTTGAACGCTCCCTTAGGCCACAATTGGCCCCTGGGAGTTGTCGTCCTTAGTTCATTGTCCATCCTGCCGTTTCCAGGCAGATGGGCAAATCACAAGGGAACATCTACCCTATGCCGGCAGGGGTAGGCCAAGGCTCGTCGAACACATACTCTCGTATTGACATAACTCCGGACATTCACATAGGATTTTCCCCTGGATAATCAATTGCAGTAGGCGGTACTTATCGTGTCTCAATATGGCCTAGATAACTTTACGGGGAAGGTGTTTTAATACTTCTCCTGATATTAATTCGTACCCAGGGGCTTTACGTGGGTCTAGTTGCTGTATTTCGTTTTTAACTTCATTTGGAGAGAGTGCTTTTGCAATCGACAGTATCATTTATCTTGTCTTCTGTAGTTCAGCTGTAGCTGTAGCTTTGAACATGTCAGCTAAGTGAACTGTTAGAGCTTCAACTTTTTCTTGATCAGATAGTACCTATTAGTCCAAGAGGCAGCGCTGAAAAATCTCTTTGAATTTAGTAAAGCTAGATTTTTCACAGTTGATTACTGTGATTGTGTAGAGAAACATACTGCGGTCGGTCAAGCGAAACGTAGAACAGGGGTTACTGAGAGGTTATCAAAGTTGCTTTTCTACAAAGGTAATTAAATCCATTTACTAAGGCTGAAAATCAGTACACACATTCTAAATTGAATATAAATAAAAGTTATTATAGTCGGTCAGCTGTATGACGGGACAGAGCCGGTCGGTCGGCCCCGGTGAATGTACAGGGTTATTCACTATATTTTGACCCCCTTGTAAACTGCTTTATTTACAGAATTAGAAAAAAATGTAAAATATAAAAGATATTCGATTTTTGAATTATGATTTTTTGACATTTATATCGTACTAGTTACGTCATCCACTTGGGCGTGAAGACTTAATCGACTATTTTTTTAAATGGGAATAGGGGTCGAGTGCTAGCTCATTTGAAAGGTTATTCAATTCCCTATTTAGTAATATAAACATTAACATGATTAATTATATAGGGTGTCCAAAAAAATTTTTAATTAAATTAATTGTTTAATTAATAATTAAAAAAAAATTTTTGGACACCCTGTATAAATAATGATGTTAATGTTTATAGTACTGTATAGAGAATTGAATAACCTTTCAAATGAGCTAGCACACGCTAAAAATAGTCGATTACGTCATCACGCCGCCCAGATGGATGACGTCACTAGTACAAATTATAGGTCAAAAATCATAATTACAAAATCGAATAAATTTTGTATTTTACATTTTTTTCTAATTCTGTAAATAAAGCAGTTTACAAGGGGGTCAAAATATAGTGAATAACCCTGTACTTACATTCATTGGGGCCGACCGACCTGTTCTGTCCCGTCATACAGCTGACCGACTATAATAACTTTTATTTATATTCAATTTAGAATGTGTGTACTGATTTTCAGCCTTAGTAAATGGATTTAATTGCCTTCGTAGGAAATCGTTGTATACACATACAACGGTGGAAAATAGTGTCGCGCACGCGTGATTAGAAATTAAAAAACAAAGGAGTTTTGAATACTGTATTGCAAAAAACTCTTCGGGATTTGATCAATCGATGTTTAAAGAATATCTACCTACCTTAGCAACATTCAAATTTTAAGTTTTTCACATAGTTTTTGAAGGTTAAAAATGGCCAATTTCGCAATTTTTCAATTTTTACCATACATACGTATTTGCACCATACTGTATACACATGCAACGGTGGAAAATAGTGTCGCGCACGCTTGATTAGCTTTTAAAAAACAAAGGAATTTTGAACATTGTATTGCAAAAAACTCTTCGGAATTTCATCAATCGATGTTTAAAGAATATCTACCTACCTTGGCAACATTCAAATTTTAAGTTTTTCACATAGTTTTTGAAGGTTAAAAATGGCCAATTTCGCATATTTTTCAATTTTTAATCGCTTATATATCAAAAACTATCAACTTTAGAGAAAAGTCACTAAAGACCTTTTCTGTTTGGAATGATCCAAAAAACCTAAAAAAACTTTGTTCCATGCAAAAAAAAAATAATTTTAGGAAAAAAACAAAAAAAAAACGTTTAAAAAATTTTTTGACCCACTTTTGGCCCTGGCAACATGCAAATTTGTTAAAAGGGGTCCTTTTTGAGTAAGATTGTACAAAAAATGCGAATCGGAATATTTTTCCTAGCGGATGCGCAGTGGCTTTCTGGACTACTACACAATCACAGTAATTAACTGAAAAATTTAGCTTTAGTAAATTCAAAGAGATTTTTCAGCGTTGCCTCTCCGTCTATATGCGTTGTTTGGTAGTGGGATAGTAGGGACACGTATTTGAGGTCTATCTCTTTAGCTTGTTATTTGAGAAGGGTTAATATAAAGCTAAAAATATGGTATAATATTCGTAATTTTACTATAATTCCAACATGTATAATAAGCCGTTGATATGTAGCGATACAATAAATTTTTGTATTTTTCAGCTCTCAAACTACTTCGGCGACAAATTCCAATTCCTTAGCCCAGACGATTCGGTCTCGTTATCTTTAGAGTACTATCAGTCTCATCTGGATACCACAGACACCGAAGAACCAGAAAAATCCGTACTAAACAATAGTGAGTGTTCTAAACCAACAAACAATAGTGAAAATAGTGGAAGTGTAAATATCGATTCAAAACTAGAGAATAGTGATAGTGTTAAAAACGGTGACCAAGACTTATGCAAAACCGACCAAGATAGTAAATGTGATAAAAGGTTTCTTCAGTGCCCAGCTGCTGTTTCTATGAAACACCTGCAAAAGTTTATTAGGATGAAATTTGGACTAACGGGAGACCATAGAGTGAGTATACGTATATTTTTTTCCTAAATAGGTATTTTTTTACTTTCTCCATTGTCACGCCAATTCTGATATTCTGTAAAGATTTTTTGTGCTATTTCTCGTTTTTCTTTATGGTTTTGTAAGTACGCTCTCATAATGTCAACTATTGTTCTAATAATGTATTGAATTTTTTGTGCGACGTGCTATCCACGGTATGAACTACATTCTACGGTAGACCCACATTTCAAATATAGTAGGCTCGGAAATGGGCCAGAAAATTTAAACCTCTTCGTCTTCTTCTTCTTCTTCTTCTTCTTCTTCTTCTTCTTCTTCTTCTTCTTCTTCTTCTTCTTCTTTTTGTATAGACATGACTCTGTCTGTTTTTTCAATATGCCTCTAGTAAGTTGTCGTTCCATCGTTTTCGTGGTATTCCCACTGATCGTCTTCCTATTGGGGAACCGTCTCTCGCTGTCCTGACTATCCTATTTGTTGTCATTGGGCTTATGTGGTCATTCCATTCTATTCTTCTGTTTCTTACCCAGTTATTAATGTTATCCACCTTGCATCTCCGTCGTATATCTGTACTTCTAGCTTCTAGCTCTGTCCCATAGAGTCTTACCATCGATTTTTCGGAGAGTTTTCATCTCCGCTATTTCGAGCAATCTTTTTGTCCTCTTTGTGTCGTTACTTTTTGTCATTATTGGTCTGATGACTGTTTTGTAAATTCTGCCTTTCATTTCTTTTCCGATATTTTTATTTCTCCATATTGTGTCATTTAGGCAACCTGCGGCTCTGTTTGCTCTATTCACTTGATCTTCCACTTCTGTTTCGAGCCTTCCGTAGCTTGATAGTGTGATGCCTGGGTATTTAAACTCCATCATTTGTTCTATTATTTGATCTTCCAGCTTCAATTTACATCTTATTGGATCTGCTGTTATAACCATGCATTTTGTGCAAACTGCAAAATTTAAACCGAATATAGCAAAATTTAGTTTGGCAACATTGTATGAATACCAAGTCTTCTCGGATATCAACAGAACCGTAATTGAGGCCAGAAAAATTAATGTATTTTTTAACCAACAAAAATGAGAATTAACCAAATAATGTTTCAAATACGATGTGTAAAATAATCTTGTATTCGGTTCCTCTAATGTACCTACTTGATTTTTTGTCCAAGTAGAAAAAAGTTTAATTTCTTTTGCTTAATATTTATAGACTAATTATTTTAACTGTACTAAAATGCAAGTGTTTCATTTTTCATGTTTCATTTTAGAACTTTAAGTTCTAAAATGATTAATTTAAATATATTATAATTAAAATTTATAAAATTAATTTAAAATACCGGCATGTGCTTATAGTTACCTAAAGTGGCTACTCGAATTTCTTAAACATTTATAGCAAACATTGATGCTGCCACTTTTTTGCGCACTCTGACCGATTTTCGTGTATACTAGAGCATTATACGCTTCGAATCGACTTTTTTGATGGTCCATGTTTCTGGATATTTTCTGGTATTGTGGTTTTGAAATGTCAGCGTTCTTCCATATTTTTGTGAGTTTGACTGTTGCTGATCTGGCCACTGTGATACGGCGACGGATCTCCCCTTCGCACCCTCTACTGTTTGTGATGACGGATCCCAAGTAATTAAATATTAAATTGCTTACCATTATTTCGTAACCAGACATGTTTCTTATCTCTGTTTGTTTGTTTCTGTTTCTATCGGTGATTATTACGTTAGGTTTTTGTGCATTATGTATATTAATTTTCAAAGCATATTCCCTACTCACCAATGAAAACTAATGAACTTCTTCTTTCTTTACGTGCCATCTCTGCGGTTGGCAATCATCATTGCTATTCTAACTTTTGACACTACAGCCCGAAAGAGTTCAGTTGAGCTGCATCCAAACCATTCTCTGAGGTTTCTCAACCAAAGGTCTAGGACGTTTCATCGCCGCCGTTTCGATGCCGACAGTTCATCGCTGGCCGATTCATCGCCGGCCGATTCATCGCCGGCCGGTTCATCGCCAGTCAGTTAATCGCTAACTGATATATTTCCGAATTTTCGACCAATTTTCGACAGTTACATTTCCGTTCCATACTCGTTCCATACTCATGACCATTCCCGTTGCCATACTTAATATTTTAATAGGCTTTTAAACTTTTATAATATAAAATATAATTTAACACTACAAATTTAATACTATTAAGTATCTATCAAATTTAGGGGAAGTAGAAATAGAACAGTAAATAAATATAATAATATTTTTGAAGTGAAAACTTCTTTAGGGACGTTGTGCACTTTTTGGATGGGGAAAAAGTATTAAATTAGCGACCGACATCGTTTCGACGAAATACATTTTTGAAGTGAAAATTTCTTTAGGGACGTTGTCCACTTTTTGGATGGGAAAAAAGTACTAAATTAGCGACCGACATCGTTTCGACGAAATACATTTTTTAAGTGAAAATTTCTTTAGGGACGTCGTGCACTTTTTAGATAGGGAAAAATGTTGAATTAGCGAACGTCATCGCGACCGTCATCGCTTCGTTAAAATAAATTTTTAAAGTGAAAACTTTTTTTGGGGACGTTGTGCACTTTTTAGATGGGGAAGAAGTATTGAATTAGCGACCTTCATCGCTTCGGCGAAATAAATTTTTGAAGTGAAAACTTCTTAGGGGCGTTGTGCACTTTTTATATGGGGAAAAATGATTAAATTTGGATGGGGAGAAAGTAATAAATAAGCGACCGTCATCGCTTCGACGAAATAAACATTTGAAGTAAAAACTTCTTTAGGGACGTTGTGCTCTTTTTGGATGGAAAAAACTATTAAATTATCGACCGTCATCGCTTCGATGAAATAAATTCGTGAAGTGAAAACTTTTTGAGGGACGTTGTGCACTTTTTGGATGGGGGAAAAGTATTGAATTATGGACCGTCATCGCTTCGACGAAATAAATATTTGAAGTGAAACTTCTTTAGGGACGTAGTGCACTTTTTCGATGGAAAAAAAGCATTAAATTAGCGACCGTCATCGCTTCGATGAAATCAATTTTTGAAGTGGAAACTTCTTGAGGGACGTTGTGCACTTTTTGGATAGGGAAAAATATAAATTAGCGACATTTATCGGTTCGACGAAATAAATTTTTGAAGTGAAAACTTCTTTAGGGACGTTGTGCACTTTTTGGATGGGGAAAAATTATTAAATTAGCGACCGTCATCGCTTCGACGAAATACATTTTTGAAGTGAAAACTTCTTTAGGAACGTTGTGCACTTTTTGGATGGGGGAAAAGTATTGAATTAGGGACCGTCATCGCTTCGACGAAATAAATATTTGAAGTGAAACTTATTTATGGACGTTGTGCACTTTTTCGATGTAAAAAAGTATTAAATTAGCCACCGTCATCGCTTCGATGAAATCATTTTTTTAAGTGGAAACTTCTTGAGGGACGTTGTGCACTTTTTGGATGGGGAAAATATTATATTAGCGAACCTTCATCGCTTCGGCGAAATAAATTTTTGAAATAAAAACTTCTTGAGGGATGTTGTGTACTTTTTGGATAAGAACAAATTAGCGACCGTCATCGCTTTGACGAAATAAATTTTTTAAGTGAAAACTTTTATAGGGACGTTGTGCACTTTTTGTACGGAGGAAAAGTATTGAATTAGAACCGTAATCGCTTCGACGAAATAAATATTTGAAGTGAAACTTATTTAGGGACGTTGTGCACTTTTTCGATGTAAAAAAGTATTAAATTAGCGACCACCATCGCTTCGACGAAATAAATATGTGAAGTGAACACTTCTTGAGGGACGTTGTGCACTTTTTGGATGGGGAAAAAGTAGTAAATTAGCGACCGTTGTCGCTTCGACGAAATACATTTTTGAATTGAAAATTTCTTTAGGGGCGTTGTGCACTTCTTGGATGGGGAAAAAGTATTGAATTTGCGACCGTCATCACTTCGCTGAAATAAATTTTGTACATATATAAATTATGTGTATGTATACATAAATAGCATAGGGCATACGCATCGCGTATATCGTATGTATATGATATAGGTATAGCACTTCTTTTAGGATGGGGTAAAAGCATTGAGCTCGTAATTTATATACTATAAGAAGTTTTCACTTCTGTCGGCACTCCCACGAGTGCCTTTAATTTTTTATCTTTTTATTTGTCATAAGTTTTGAACTGAATTTAACGTCGTGTCGTGTCATCTCCCATAATACAAAATCAACTGACTAACTGGCGATGAAACGGCCGGCGATGAAACGGACGGCGATGAAATGGACTGACGATGAACCGGCGGCATCGAAACGGCGGCGATGAACCGGCGGCGATGAAACGTCCCATTCCGCTCAACCAGGACAATTTTCTTCTACCTACGCTGCGCCTTCCTTGAATCTTTCCCTGCATTATCAATTTTAGGAGTTCATATCTGTCACCACGTGGTATGACCCAATTATTGTAGTTTCCTTATTTTGATGATTCTTCTTAGTATTTCTTCATTGGTTATTCTGTCTATCCAGGAGATTCTCAGCATTCTTCGATATGTCCACGTTTCAAATGCTTCCAATCTATTGAGACATTGTTTATTAAGAGTCCGTGTCTCCACATCAATCACACCATGCAAAAGAACAGAAAATATATAACACTTTAGTACTCGTATTCTAAGATTTAGGCTGAGGTTTCTACTACATAATATTTGTTACATATACAGGGTGAGCCACGCTCAACGGGACGGAGCCTACCGGGGAAACGGCTAACGATATTAAAAATTCCTTCCGTAGGAATACGTAGGTCAGTACCGGCTACAAATTAAAATTTGTGAAATATATACAGGGTGTCCCAATTTAGCGTAATGATATAAAGTTATATATTTTTAAATGGAACAACCTATATTTTACTTTAATTTTGAATTCTACTGAACAAAATAATGTTATTTTATTCAACATTCCCTATACCTATTTTTGACAGATTTCGATTTATGTGGGTTTTTCTGAAAATGTACTATTCACGAAATTAATTACACATTATCGCATGAATTTTAATTAACGTCTTTTTGTCAGTTAATTGTGAACTGTCCATGCTTTACATCAGAATAATTACCATTTGAAACTAATCTACAGAGTGTTCGCAATCTGAAGTGTCAGTGCTGTACAATATTTTGTATACTTACTTTCTTAACTTAAATGGGACACCCTGTATTTTACTTTAATTTTGAATTCTAATCAAAAAAATAATATTACTTTATTAAACAATCTTTATACCTATCTTTGATAATTTTCGATTTACATATTTGCATTTTTTTGAAAATGCACTATTCTAGAAATTAATTAATTATACTTTATTAGGTACATAAAGTTCTAACTTAAACAAATTACCCTATATTTGAATGCTGTAACAATTATTATAATCAAACTATTATAAAATGTTATATTAATAATATTATCTAGTATCTATAGGAGATACTAGATATTATCTAGTATCTTCAGATCTATTTGCATTATGTTACCTGGAACATTAAATGTCGTTAATTACATAGCTCATTATACATTATAAAGAATGCCATGTAAAAACAAAAGGTACCTAGCTGTCAAACTAATAGTCACACTATTAACTGTATTGTTTTCAATTAATAGAAATGGCAGATTATTCAATTGAAGACCGAGTAAATATGATTTTAATACATGGTGAATGTGATCAAAACAGTTTGTTAGCATCAAGAGTCTATGCTGAGACATTTCCCTTAAAACGTCATCCTCGTAAAGAAGTATTTGAAAGAGTCTTAACAAGGTTTCGTGAAACTGGCAGTGTTGTTTATATTAAACTAAAATTGGTAAATCCCATAACTGAAGATGAAAATACCGAATTAGAAGTTATTCAATCAGTTATACTTTTGCAGTCATACAGTCATACTTTTGCAAAATGTCCCTTTAAATATTAGAAGAACAATGTTTCTGCAGCTAGACGGTGCTCCAGCACATTACACGCGTAATGTTAGAGAATATTTAGACAGAAAATTTCCCGGAAAGTGGATAGGTAGGGGTGGTGCTGTCAATTGGCCTCCTAGATCATCTGGGTTAACAACAATGTACTTTTTTTGGGGATATATTAAAAGTTTGGTTTATCAAACTCCACCTACAACCGCGGAAGACATGAAAACGCGTATTCGTAATGCGTTTGCAACAGTTACTCCAGAAATGTTAAGAAAAGTAAAACAAAATTTTGAACACAGAGTGAGGTTATGTATTGAAGAAAATTGACACCATTTTGAACGTTTAATGTAAATTATTTTTTTCCAGTGTGTTTTGTTTAACTTTATTTATGCAATAAAGTGTAATTAATTAATTTCAAGAATAGTGCATTTTCAAAAAAACGCAAATAAATCGAAAATTATCGAAGATAGGGATTGTTTAATAAAGTAATATTATTTTTTTGATTAGAATTCAAAATTAAAGTAAAATACAGGGTGTCCCATTTAAGTTAAGAAAGTAATTATACAAAATATTGTACAGCATTGACACTTCAGATTGCGAACACTCTGTAGATTAGTTTCAAATGGTAAATATTCTGTTGTAAAGCATGGACAGTTGACAATTAAGTGACAAAAAGACGTTAATTAAAATCCATACGATAATGTGTAATTAATTAATTTCGCGAATAGTACATTTTCAGAAAAACCCAAATAAATCGAAATCTGTCAAGAATAGGTATAGGGAAGGGAATGTTGAATAAAATAACATTATTTTGTTCAGTAGAATTCAAAATTAAAGTGAAATATAGGTTGTTCCATTTAAAAATATATAACTTTATATCATTACGCTAAATTGGGACACCCTGTATATATTTTACAAATTTTAATTTGTAGCCGGTACTGACCTACGTATTCCTACGGAAGGAATTTTTAATATCTTTAGCCGTTTCCCCGGTAGGCTCCGTCCCGTTGAGCGTGGCTCACCCTGTATATTATTGAATGCATTTATAGCCTTTTCTATTCTAACTCTGATTTCTTTGGTATAATTTCGTTTGTTTCATTAATGTTTGTCCCTAAATAGTTATAATTCTGAACTCGTTCTATCGTCTTATTATTTACGTGATTACGTGTATATTTCTAATATTTTTCTTTGATGTAACCATGAATTTTGTTTTCTTTATGTTTAGTGACAGACCAAATTCTTCACTCGTTGCAACAACCTTATCTAAAATTCTTTGTAGATCTATATTTAATATTTTCTGCTATTAGTATTGTATCATCAGCATATCTAATTTCACATATTATGGGACATGGGCCACTAATGAACTAATAAAAGCTAAATTCATAGACCTAATTTCTACGATTAAAATTAAGTTTTTAAGATTATATTATCAACAGTGGAAAAAATGAGTCGACAGATATAACACAGAATCAATACCTACAAGAAATCGGACAAGCAATAATCCTTTTGAGAAACCACTAACTGAAATAATTTAATAATCTCGTGGCACTAAATAACAGGACATACATAATAACTGTTGAATATAACGAAAGGAGAGGTGTTTTTAAAAAATCTCACGGCCAAGTGCCAGACACAATTAGTACCTCGCCTGAGGTATAAGAAAAAAGGTACATGAGAAAAGTTTTTTACCACTACATATTACAGTTTTTAACTTAGTGGTTAATTTCCAAAATACATTAGAAGAAATAGAAAATCTCACAAGAAAACAGCTTCAGAAGTCTTATTCCTAAGAAATAAGCTCTATCTAATAAATAATAAAACACTGAAAACTTTTAAAAAAATTGGAGGAAAAGATCTTCTGTGTAAAAGGTATATTTATTTAAAACCCCAATAAAGGGCTACATTAAAAAACAGAACGTTTTCGCTCTAAAGAGAGCATCATCAGTGTTCTAAGCCTAAAATAAGTACAACCATAATTAGTTCTGTTCTGTTTTTAATGTAGCCCTTTATTGGGGTTTTAAATAAATATACCTTTTACACAGAAGATCTTTTTCTTCAATTTTTGTAATTAATGGTATACAGCCAGCTACAGGAAAATTTACTGTAACTTAATGTCACTACAGCTATTTCGGCAGGCTGCCTTTCTCAAGTGGTTTATTTTACTATGTGTATGCATTTTAAAATCTCTAACTGAATAAGTTGATTGAGGAGAGGAGTGAATAGCTGTTTGTTCCAATTGGTCATTCAGAATTATATATATGTATTTTTTAATTTATTAATTCCCTTAGATTCTAATAAAGATAGCTTAAGTCTTTTATTTTGAATATGAAGAATTTGAAACTGTTGATTAAAATCATGATTATGATCTAGAAGGAAAAGTGCGTATGTAGAATCTGTTTTTCTATTATTGAAAACCATTTGGTGTTCTGCTATCCGTTTGTCAAATATTCTGCCAGTTTGACCGATGTAAGTTTTTGGACGGTCACCACATGTCAGTTTGTAAACACCACTCTGTAATTACTTCTTCAAATCCATTAAATAAGCTGTATCTAAAAATTGAAGACATACCATAATTAAATAAAAATTGTATTATTTTGTTGATTTCTTATAATTCATGATTAATAAAACGTGTTCTTTTAACTAAAAGTTTATAATGACAATTTAATTCAAAAGATTATTTATCTGAAACCGTTTCATACATCATTATCAAAATTTATGGTTCTCCATATGATCCAACTCTATTTTTCATCCTGAGCAATCAGTATCTACTAATATAAAATACGAAATAAAAACTTTCTTTGATGATATTCCGGTTCGTATATTTATAGAAGTTTTCTTACCAGTTTTACTGGAAAATCGCTCAATCATTCCGACGATCGATTTATTATTATTACTTGTTTTATTATGCAATATTCTATGTTTACAGTGACGTACGCGAAAACGTCTAAAAATAATAAAAGTTTTGTGTATTATGTATTATGAGAATCATAACACAAGTTACTTACTAACTGTAGAATTACAGTAGGTCAAAAATATATTTTACGACATATTTTACATAAAATATACTCACGGACAAAAATATTGTAGGTATATTTTGAAATTATCATGTCTGTGAAGTGAAATTTTTTTTTGTTGCGATCCTTAGCCCCCCTCCCTTCCCTAGTGTCATAAGAATAGAATTTATTTTCCGATTGCGATGTCTTAAAATGTCATACAGACTGTTTAGTGTTGGATTAGATATACCCCAGTGAAGGAAGCGCTAAAATCGGCAACATTGCTTATGAGAATGAATTGCATTGCCACTGTAGAATGACTGAATGAATGAAAGTGGAAGCGGGAAAGCAGTGTTGCCATGTATGGTCCAATTCAAACAATTTGGCGTTCACGTCATCACTTAATGACATCATAACCCAATGGTACAAACTTGACGCAAACAAATTTAACACAGTTTTCCTCATATATTAGTTTTTTCGCTACTGTCAAGTTTAGCAAAAAAAACGCTATTGCCAAATAAAAAACAAACATTTATTTATTTACCACAGCAACTACCGGTTATACTGTTTCTCTTTGTCTTTAAGAATGTGAAACAAAGATAACTATCTGTCTGTAGGTACTATAAATGTCAAACTCATGTCCTATAGAAGGTTATGTAAGATTTTTGTTTATAGCTGTGAAGTTGGTTAAGTTAAATGTAATAATGACGTCATATAAACTCGTCACTAATTCTAACCAATGAAATGCCTGCTTTACTAGACATGGCATGTCAAAATAATCTGATTATTCCCTATATATTTTTTTCAAATTTAGAATATGGCAACGAAAGGAAAATTTCATGCAACCCATATTTTTGACTTTTTCTTTATCTTGTGTAGGTAGGTACCTACTGGTATATCTAATTTAAAACTGAACAGTCTGCATACTGGTGCTGTCGCCAGGGGGCTACAACGGCCTCCTTGATTTAGATGGACTTACCCAAGATTTTTATATCGCACCCTCAGTAATATAAGGGCTCAACTCAAAATTTGTGTTAATTGTGATTTTGAATGATATGGGCACAAAATGAAATTCTCTACCGATTAGTATTGACAGAGGGAGAAAAATTACATGAATGGTTGGGTAAATATATTGATGCCTCTCTCACACTCTCCCCGGCCACCTCTGGTTTTTACTGCTACAAGGGAGCAATCAGTAACATGTCTTTCTATGACGAATATCCTGGTTAATTTGTTAGAATAGCTTGTAGTTGAGCCGTTATATTATGCAAAATATAGTAAATAAATGGGTCTAATTCATAATAGATCGTTATTTTGCGTAAACAGTGACAAGGCATTAATAATATAAGGGATCAAGCTTAAACAGTTCCTTATTTCTGTTATGTTTTTTGTACTATTATGGGACTAACTTGAAAGTATTTTTTTCAATTACATGTAATTAATGGAATTTATTTATATTAATTTTTTTCTCATCGCTATTTATAGTGCAATTATCAAATAACAAATCTGCCAAATTTTACATTTATAACTTAAATAATAAGCATGTTATTTGAAAAAATAACTATAATTTTGGAAACCAGAATCTTTAAACGCGATTTCCCAAAAATCTACTTTTTTGAATTGTGCCTCTATATTACTGAGGGTGCGATATGTATTTTGACCCGTAGAACACGAATTTTTTGGATAACAGTTGATCCGGATGTCAAAAAGATTGTTATAAACAAATAACTTGCAGAATTACATAATAGCGATTTTTCGCAAAACAAAACATTTTTTTGTATTTTTTGGGTCATTCTAACATTCTAAGCAAAAAATGTTCTTACAAGTTTTTTCGTAGGATGCACAGTTTTCGAGATAAACGCGGTTGAATTTTGAAAAAATCGAAAAATTGCAATTTTTGAACCCGAGGAACTTTTGATTGACAAATAAAATAGCAATTCTGCTTACCGCATTTGAAAGATCCGGAATTATACCGGTTTTGATTATTTGCATTGCTGAAAATAAATTTTTTTATTGTTAAACAAAGCTATAAACAAATAATGTGTAAGTGTTTTGACGCATGCCCAATGCATGCGTTTTAACGCATGTTACGTAGATATTGCCTGTTTGCAGGCGCTTATTTTTGTACCTACTTGTTCGATTTTAAATAAGAGAATCATTGAAAACACCACTCAAGCACTATGTGTTTATAGCTTTATTTAACAATAAAAAAATTAATTTTTAGCAATGCAAATAATCAAAATCGGTATAATTTGACTTGAATTTTCAAATGCTGTAAGCATAATTGCTATTTTATTTTTGAATCAAAAGTTATTCGGGTTTAAAAATTGCAATTTTTCGATTTTTTTTAAGTTTAACCGCGTTTATCTCGAAAACTATGCATCCTGTAAGAACATTTTTTGTTTATAATGACCCAAAAAATACAAAAAAAATGTTTTGTTTTCCGAAAAATCGCTGTTATGTAATTCTGCAAGTTATTTGTTTATAAAAATCTTGTCGACATCCGGATCAACTGTTGCTCAAAAAATTCGTGTTCTACGGGTCAAAATAGATAAAAAAACTTGGGTAAGTCCATCTAAATAAAGGAGGCAGTTGTACCCCCCTGGCGACAGCACTATGCTCGATCAGATTTAAATCTGATATGAGCTATATGGTAATCAATATAATTTTTAAATTGAATCTCATCTATATAGTGTAGGAAACAAAGGTTGAACCTTGCAAAATGGACACAAGTCCGGTTTTATTTTTTTTCTGGTATATCAAGGGGTGCTTATTATAAGACTAACTTTTTCTGAAAAAATTTCGCCCCGGAACCTCCCTTTTCACCCCTTTGAAGGGGGTAATTTGTGGTTTTTGCGGAACGTAGCCCTGCTTGTAACTTGTACAAAAAATTTCTTTTATAGAAATATGAAGAGGACTATATTTTCTACGATTTATTTCCAACACCATCTCTCTATCATCCACCGTTTAGCGGGGGTGGCGCCCTAAATTTGACAAGTTTTTAAAAAAGATGTTTTTAAAAAAAATATAGTTTTCCCTAACTGTAACGAAAATTAAGAAGAAATCCTGCGGCAATTATTCTCAAATAATTGACTGATTTTTTGGTATAGGTTTTACTTAAGGATAGTTGCCCTTTTTTTAATTACAGGGTGTTACATTTTAAAAAACCTCTTTTTATACCATCTGAACCGTTTATGCTAGAGTAAAAAGACTTTCAGCGATTACCCATGTACTGGTGCTATTTACAAATTTGTATAATGCACCCCCATTTTTTCCCCGGAACCACCCCAAAAAAAAGAAGAATTAATAAATAAATTGATTTTCTTGGAATCCTTCACACACAATGCCCTTTATTACTATGCTTCATACATCATTTTGTGGACGTTATTATTACCCATGCATGGACACCAAAAGCAATTTCCTAGTGCAACCCCTTAAGCAAAAAAAAAATAAATAAAATGGGGGGATGAAAATTTTTTTTTGTTTTTTGCTTTTTGATCCATATGGTCATATGCTTCATCAATAGTGCTTTTCAAAAATATATATGGTTATTGCAACATCTCTGCGAAAACCACCCCTATCCTTGAAAATGTACTGCAGAAACTACCCCTATCCCTTGGCGAGCATGTTTTTACGATTTTCTCATTACCTATGTATTATTTTTAAACAAAACTTATACAAGGTTAAAGACCACTATTTACTCTAAAAATTATGTTTTATTCATTTTTTCGTATAAGCAACGGTTACGGCACAGTGGCGCCGTAAACCTCATATATGCTTTGGCTGGCTCCAGTTTTTGTTTTTTTTCGTCATCTGTTCGTTCTATTGATAAAGTACTTATGCAAAATAAAACAACACAGTGTAACCTACAAATTATGACTTATGCACATTTTACATTCTTTGCTCCCCAAAGCCACAGTGGTGGCCCAAAATAAATTTTTGCATATTTTCGCCACCTACATGCATTTTATTGCATTAATGCTACCTTAACAGCACAATATTTACCCTTAGGTGGTCGCTACGCAGTGGCGGATCCAGGGAGGGGTGATGGTGGTGAACACCTCCCCCCCCTCTCAAACCAAGTCATATTATATTCAAAGATTATAAAAATATTCATTTATTTTTATAGAAATTTAACCAATTGGCACCCCCCTCTTAACGATGCTGGATCCGCCACTGTCGCTAAAGCATAAAAAGTCATTCTTATAAAAATAATATTAATATTATATAAGTATTTCTATAAAAATAAATTAATATTTTTATAGTCTTCAAATATAATATCACTTGGTTTGAGAGGGGTGGGGGTGATCGCCCCCATCACCCCTCCCTGGATCCGTCACTGCTTAGCGACCACTCAGGGGTGAATATTGTGCTATTAAGGTAGCATTAACGCAATAAAATGCGTGTAGGTGGCGAAAATATGAAAAAATTTATTTTGGGCCACCACTGTAGCTTTGGGGAGCAAAGAATGTAAAATGTGCATAGGTCATGATTTGTAGGTTACACTGTGTTGTTTTATTTTACATAAGTACTTTATCAATAAAACAAACAGATGACGAAAAAATAAACAAAAACTGGAGCCCGTCAAAGCATATATGAGGTTTACGGCGCCACTGTGCCGTAACGGTTGCTTAAACGAAAAAAATGAATAGGACCTAATTTTTAGAGTAAATAGTGATCTTTAACCTTGTATAAGTTTTGTTTAAAAAAAATGAATAGGTAATGAGAAAATCGTAAAAATATGCTGGATAAGGTATAGGGGTAGTTTCTGCAGTATATTTTCAAGGATAGGGGTGGTTTGCGCAGGGATGTTGCAATAATTATATATATTTTTGAAAAGCACTATTGATGAAGCATACGCCCATATGGATCAAAAAGCAAAAAACAAAAAAAAATTTTAACCCCCCATTTTATTTATTGTTTTTGGCTACAAGGGTTGCACTAGGAAATCGCGTTTAGTGTCCATGCATGGGTAATAATAACTTGCACAAAATGATATATGAAGCATATTAATGAAGGGCATTGTGTGTGAAGAATTCCAAGAAAATCACTTTATTTATTAATTCTTCTTCTTTTTTGGGTGGTTCCGGGGAAAAAATGGGGGTGCATTATACAAATTTGTAAATAACACCAGTACATGGGTAATCGCTGAAAGTCTTTTTACTCTAGCATAAACGGTTCAGATGGTATAAAAAGGGGTTTTTTAAAATGTAACACCCTGTAATTAAAAAAAGGGCAATTACCCTTAAGTGAAACCTATACGAAAAAATCAATCATACATTTGTGAATAATCTCCGTAGCATTTCTTTTTAATTTCCGTTACAGTTAGCGAAAAATATATTTTTTCTAAAAACATCTTCTTTTAAAACTTGTCAACTTTGGGGCGCCACCCTTGCTAAACGGTGGATGATAGAGAGATGCTGTCGGAAATAAATCGTAGAAAATATAGTCCTCTTTATATTTCTATAAAAGAAATTTTTTGTAAAAGGTACAGGAAGGGCTACGTTCTGCAAAAACCATAAATTACCCCCTTTAATGGGGTGAAAATGGGGGTTCCGGGGCGAAATTTTTTCAGAAAAAGTTAGTCTTATAATAAGCACCCCTTGATATGCCAGAAAAAAAATAAAACCGGACTTGTGTCCATTTTGCAAGGTTCAACCTCTGTTTCCTACACTAATATAAGTATTCACTATTTTAATAGTGCCGTATCGTGCATCAGCACGAATCTGTCATATCCAATATGGCTGGCAAATCGCAATACATGATCTAAACTCTTTTTAATGCACATGTTAGCTGTCATTCACCCAATCACCTCCTGGTGTATCTTTTCCAGGAAATATCACTCCATTCCATAGCACTACATATGCCGCCGCCACCGAAATTATAATGCTCTGTGACGTTACAACTGGCATACGGTTCACCATGGAAGCACGATTGACAAAACTTCATCTACAGAAGAGTTGGCGAATGGTATGCCAGTTGAAACCTCATACAGAGTTTTAATTTTAGTGGTAGCTGCATAGTGCTATGGACTGGTATTTCTTGGAAAGGACATACTTACCGAGCTTGTTAAGATGATAGGGTAAATGACAGCTAACATTCACATTAAAAACATTTTAGAAGATCATGTTTTACCATTTGCCAGCCATATTGGATATGAGAGACCTCTCCTTCCGGCGATCCTGCCCTGTTTTATGAGGTGTAGGAGGTTATACATGTCTGGATGTCTCATTACATGACTGAAATATTATAATTTTCTAATTTTTATCGTGTTAAAACAAATACAGGTAATAATAAACATTAGTAAGAATAAACCATTATGTATTTTATCACATTAAACTAATTGGTAATAGTCCTATCTAAAACTGTCGAACGAATTATTCCTATGTACACAGTAGAAACATTTTATAGACATCCATTTATTAGCCATTAATATGTAAATAATCGTGCAAGGTTGTATAGAGTGTTAAAACTATTTTTAAACTTCGAATAATTTTTGGGTATCAATTTTGTTACTTGAATCTGTTTAACTTACTATACCGGTCTATTATATTAGAATCGTTTTTAACAGATAAAAATAATCAACAAAAAAATACTTACAATAAAAATGCGTAAATTGGGTTTTTAATTAAAATAGAGAATATATCAGAAGAAAACGAACACGTATTGCGAGAAATGGGCAAATAATACGATACGAAATATTAGACACAATAAAAATAAGAAAGCTACATCTGGGACACGTAACGAGGGAACAGCGATATGAAATGCTAACATTGATAATACAGGGAAAGAATAGAGGCGGAAGGAGTATAGGAAGAAGGAGAGTGTCATGGTTGAAGAATTTAAGGAACTGGTCTAAATGCAGATCTATAGAACTTTTCAGAGCAGCGGTAGATAGAGTAAAGATAGTGATAATGATATCCAACCTCCGATTGGGTGACGGCACTCAATAAAGAAGAGAAGTTATATAACTGCTCCTCTAGTTGACTATGTAATACTGGTGACCAACTAAGAACGGCTCTCGACCATATCTTGGGAATGGATCATAGTACAGGCTTGGGATAAAAAAAATGTAGGTACATATAACAAAAGTGGCCCTGAGAACGCCCGGGAAATTATTTGCAGAATTGTAGGTCGACCGGTAGATGGCATAAGGATATAATGAAAAATAGAAAATATGATCCCGAAGAAAAAAAATTGCACGTGGAATGTAAAGCCTTTATCAACCTAGAGTTTAACTCATTCAAGAAATGCGTAAAGCCAAAACACACATCATTGCTTTACAGCAGTGGTGCTCAGACTTATACTGCGTGAGATCTACCACATCAACTGCAAGTGTCCAGCGATCGACTACTAGTAAACAAAAACAATTTTGAAAAGAAAAAAACTTCATTGCACATTTCTATTTGATAAAAAGTTGTAACTTCAGAGAGTTTAAAGTCATGTTTTTCATCTTAATTTTATTTCAATGTTGATGTATGGCACAGCATATCGTCCACAAGTTTTTCATATGATAGTAAGTAATTACCGAGGGCCAAACGCAAGCGTGATGAGAGATGTTCGTCATTAGCCGATTATGATACTTTAATTTCACTACCTACATTTGGGAAAATGGAGACTCATACAAGTACGTTGATGCAAAGAATGCTGTGAGCTGCTGCGATACTTGCCTCAAAGATGGATATTTGTCAGACGATATGAAATATCAACATGTATCGGTCGCCCTGAACCTAAGGTGTATATCCGAAATTATTTTCAGTACCTCATTTTGGACAGAAATGATCTCCGTATTAAGAGTAATGGATACTTCAATGACAAATTGTTCCACGTATTCACAAGAAAATGGATTAAACAAGAATGTTGTAATATCTGTCACTTTTTGTAATCAGCGAAGCATCTTTCAAACTTGCTATGAACTGCTTGCAGCTCCGCGATCGACTTAAAAAACTTTGGCGATCGACAGGTCGATCGCGATCGACTCTTTGAGCACCGCTGCTTTACAGGGATCGTGAAAAGAAAAAACTACAAAATATAATATCTACTACAGCGGACACCGTAATCCTCACGAATTTGGTACCGAATTGATTGTAGGCATAGGCAGCAGGATTAAACACAACGTAATTGACTTCAGGGCTATTGGTCACAGAATGTCGAATAAGACTTAAGGGAAATGATTGAAATAATGGTATTATAAGTATTCACGCACCAACCGAACAGAATGAGAACGATGAAAAATACATTTTCTATGAGACACTAGACCGGGAGTATCATAAAACCGTGGGTGCACAAATGATAATAAAATAATAGCAGGAGACTTTAATGCCAAAGTAGTGCGAACGGATAATGCTTCCAAAGTTAGCAAGCATTATCGTTTCCGTATTTCCTCCTCGCTGCCCTCCTCAGTTATCTGTACACCGAGGTATGTGAGGTGTTTTACTTTTTCAATATTAGTGTTGTCTATTAATTGTCAAATTCTGCAAGTTTCGTTGTTTCCTTGTTCGTATTAGAGCTTTAGTTTTATCTAAGTTGATTGAGCCATATTACTTACACATTTTCTTCAAGCTCCGCATAAAGTTCTTTGATGTCTCTTGCTGTTCTTTCCATCAAGTTTACATCATCTGCGTAGATTACAAGCTGCTTAGACTTATTGAACAATCAATTTTTTGGGTTTACCGACGTTTTTCTTAAAACATATTCCATACATGTTTTGTGCAGAGTTGGTGTCAGCTCAACTTCCTCTTTTAGCCCTTTAGTTATCTGGAAGGGATCTGTCAATTGATTTTGAACTCGTACTTGCGCTTCTGTGTGAGACATGGTGGCTTGAACTAACTTTACCAATTTCCTTGGTATACCAAATTCATGTATAATTAAATATACTTATCTCTATTTATGTTATCATAGGCTTGTCGAAAATTTACAAATATGGATATCTATGTTGTGCATATCTATGTCGTGCTCTCAGGCTTTAGTAATATTTGTTGTACGTTGAATAGCTGGTCAATAGTAGACTCCTCTAGTGTCACCCTTATTGAAATCTTCCTTCATTCTTAGTATTTTATCGGTTTCGTATGTCCTCTTCTTTCTTCTACATATTTTATCTGCCTTTCTTCGTTGCTCTTCAAATTTTTCACCCCTATCTCGTGTTCTTCTTTACGTATAGTTCATTTCTTTTGTATATTGCTTGTTTACACTGTTCATCAAACCAAAGATCTTTTCTTTGATGTTTTAAATTATTCCTATCACTCTTTTAGCCGTTTCCCATGCTACTCTTTTAATCTTATTCCATTCTTATTGTATTGTTTCCTCTCTTATCTCTTAAACTAATTTTTACAATATCATTGTTATTGTGTCTTGAATTTATTATACCTAGATATTTTCCTTTTTGTTATTCCATTCACTGCATAAAGTACCTACTGTATTTTATTTTGTAAAGACTAGCTAATTATTATAGTATCATTACCAAGTATCAGTGAATGCATCAATTAATAGTATTTTTTAACAAAAATATTACAGTATATTTTAAACAAAGTTATTGTACACAAAAACCCACATCAAATAAAACTACAAATTTTGTTATAAATAGTCATCTCTAATTACTGTATTCCGGGTCTACTAACAAAACGGTATTTTTCCATTATTCTAATTGTATAGACTCCCATGATTTTTGTGTTATCTGTAACTGGTCATCAAAGCTACATTTTGGCGACTGTGGCTTTGAATGCCGGTGAAAACGCTAACCAATTATTTTATTTTAGTGCTCGTTTTACTTGTTAGCAGTGAATTTAATGCTCATTAAAGTTGTATGAGGAAGGTTCATTAATTAGTGTTTCACAAAAAATGCTATTACTTTTTTATTCTAACGCAACTCATTAATTTACGATTTCCGTACTTGTATTTAAATTTAAGTTGCATAAACAAAACTAACCTCGTGGACAATATCGGACAAAGTAGGTATCTTATGATGTCCAACTGGGGGATATATTATTCGACGCAGGATGGTTTGGGCCTAATCTGTCATTTAAAGCACTCGGTGCAAAATCCAATGTTCGATAAAAACTGGTTTACTTTAGATTATTTTTTAGACTGAATGGAGATTCAGACTCAAAGTGACCAAAGTTGTTTATTCTTCAAGTGCCAATAGCTGTTTCAGTTCTTTATAACTCACTACGGCACCGGCAGCATACGCAAGTAAATCGTTTTCTGGTGGTGTGTTGTGTGACAGAAAAATTCCAATGAAGCTGAAGGGAAAATTTTATAAAACAGCCATAAGACCGGCTATGATGTATGGAACTGAATGTTGGGCAGTGAAAAAGAAAGAGAAACAACGAATGCATGTGGCGGAAATGAAAATGCTTAGATGGATGGGCGGAGTGACAAAAAAGGATAAAATTAAAAATGAGTATATTAGGGGAATTGTAGATGTGGCACCAATTGATGCCAAAATGAGAGCATAGGTTAAGATGGTTTGGTCATGTTCATCGTCGAGACGTGAATCACCCAATACGAAGAATTGCTGAAGTGCAGATTCCTGAAGAGACCTGGGGGGGGGGACGATTAGGCAGGACATGTTGGTTAACGGGATTAATATTGACATGACCCAAACTAGAATTGTGTGTAGAAATGCAATTAGGGAAGGCAAAGATAATGATGATTTTGGTAAAATCTACATGTATTGATTTAGTCTCATTGAGTTTGATACGCCATTTCTTGGTTCATGCATTAACCTCATTGAGTGCATCTTGCAGTTTTACTTTTGCTTAGATTTCGTCATCATCAACTGCTAATAGATTGTATCATCAGCAAACGTAGCCGATGTCATTGCGTTTATTACTGCTATATCGTAGGTAGGTGTATAGCAGGTAAAGTAAAGAACCTAAAACTCTGCCTTTTGCACTGAAGTTGCAGTAACAGTATTCATGTTTTATTATCGGTAAACAATTTACTAATATACGATTTTAGTAATTGACTAAGTTCTTTAGTCAAAAGTAAATCCAGTTAGTATTCTAGTAAATCATGCCTGACTTTATTAAAAGCTTGAGTAACATCCACAAAATCCGCTGAACATAGGTATCTTTTTTCCTCTAGAGCTTTTTCTATTTAATCAGTGATTCTGTGAATCTGGTCTAATGTTCAGTGATTATTTAACAATTTTGAAATCACTGGCAGCAACGATATTGGCCAATATGATGTTACCTCATTTAATTGGTTTCTCAGGTTTTGCTATCATAGTTAGTTTCGCTATCTTTCAGCATTTTGGGAAGTATTTAAGTCTAATCGACGCATTGAATAGATTTGGTAGCTTATTGCTTTACTTGCCATTATTTTAAAGATTTTTCCTGTTATGAAGTGAAACCCTGGTGCCTTTTTGGATTGATGTTTGTTGGTATTTCAGTTTTAATTTCTTAGGTGTTGCTAATTGCATTTGTCATTGCATAGTTCTCCATTGTCACTTTGCCAGTACTGGTATTATCAGTACTGACCAACAGTATTTCGACACATTTTGAGAATCCTTTTTCTAAGTACAATAATGTACTTTTTGTCATAATTTTGTGTGAGTACTTTCTTTTGTCGTGTTTTTGTTTTCCACATGTTTGTTCTTAAGTTTGGATGTTCACACTTAGGATTTATCTATTTTCCGTTGAAGTTGCTTTTTTTACTTATGTCCACTTTCATTGCGTAGATCGAATAAAAGTTCTTTTTCATATTTCTTGTTTATGAACATTTTTTTCATATTTTTTGTAAAAAGGCTCCATTTAACTGTATTGATCATCAGAAAGTTTTAACCTATTTTCACTATTTTTTCTTCTTCCTTTCCTTTAACTACCATTTTCTGTGTAATCGCTTGGCAGTTCTGACTCTTTTAACGACAGGGCCGTAACTACCATTGGGGCAACCGGGGCAGTGCCCCGGGGCCCCCGGCCAAGGGGGGCCCCACAGAGACCTCCTTTTGGTTGGCCGTGCATAGATTTTAACGAGGAAAATAAAAATATGTAATTTAAAAGCCGATATCAACGAAATACTTTCAAGTGACACAATTTTAAAAAGACAGCAACATAAAGTCTTAATTTTTCACTGGGGAAATTAGTCTTTTCGACTAAAATGCAATTGGAATAGAACAGGGGCCCTGAGGCCTGAGCTAAGCTGGGACCCCCGAGACCATATAAAAATTAAATTATTAGTTAGGAAATTAGTTATTTCGGCGTAACAAAACCTAAAATGCCATTGGAAGAGGGGACCCGGGCTACGCTGGGGCCCCCGAGACCTTTCGTAAAGATATAAATTGTTGCTGAGGAAATTAGATATTTTGGCGAAATAAAAATTAAAATGCAACCGGAATAGGGGCCCCAGGTCCCAGCCCAACTACTTTGTCTTAACCAATTTTCCCAGACAACATCTTGGTATATGAAAGGAACCAAATGACCAGCTTCACTGACTGTGTTTGGCTCACATTGCAGTTGCTTAAGGCACCTTAAGGTGCATTTACGTTTGCTTGGTAGTTCGCTTGGTTATTCGTTCGCTACAAAGTAAGACCATTTACATTGTAGCATACCAACGCATTCGTTGATGATCCGTCCACAATGTCAGATACAGATGAAGATGTATTCATTAGCGCTGCTAATTTTATAATGATTGCAAGACATGCTGAAAAAAAAGAAAGAAGAGAGTGTGGTGTTTACACAGGAGGGAAAATGCGTTTTCAAGGGGTTAAATATCAAACATTTTTTCGGCCCCCCCTTGCGCTGGAGGGTAGGGGGCCCCCAGATTACGTTTGCCCCGGGGCCCCCAACATCGTAGTTACGGCCCTGTTTAACGGCAAATAATTTTCAATATTTTTATTTGTGTACATTTTTTTTTTCATTTATTGACACACTTTTGTACGTTGTGTTGATCTTGTTATAATAATTAATCTTAGCCTGTATTCCTAATTATTCTTGTTTAACGAAATTTTGTCTTCGTTGTTTATTTACGTATCTAATCATTTATTTTCTATTAGTCCTTCTTACTTTAGTGCACGGTTAAACTAAATATAAAAGACACTTTTTCTTGAGAAACTATTTTTAGTGCTATATCAATTTTATGTAAGTGAGAAAATATTTTAGTACTGCTCTGCGTTAGAGGAGTTTCCATTGTAATTTTTTCTTATTAAACTCTATGAAAGATTATATACGTTTGGCCACAACAGATATCAACGGCGTAATAAAGGGAGTCTCGAGGCTATAAACTCCGCTCCCAATTTTACGTTTTAGCTGTTCGTCCGTACTTTATTGATTTTACTTTACCGTTGGGCAGAATGCGTTTGGATGATGTTTCGGGATGATATAACAAGGGAGAACTCCTAAAATAGCTTTACTTACATTATTATATTTGTCATTTTCAGGTGGATATTATCTACAAGGGGGAAGTTTTGAACTTGGACTTCACTTTAATGGACGTCGCATATACTTTCAAATGGAGAAGAGTAAGTCTTTTATATTATTTTAATTTTTGATATTAGGTAATAAACTAGGTCCATTCGTCAGAGATTTGGCGTCTAAAAACGAGAGGAACAAGCTGACTTTTGCTGAGAATGTCAAATTTGGGACATATACCCCCGAAATACTCCCGCGATTTCCTCTAAAACCACAGTAGTAATAGTATGATATAATTGGTCCAAATAATGACATAACCCAGACATCCAAAGTGAGAGTTATCCTCCAACACCAAATTGTTCTATATGGTCCACATAATGTTCAGAAAAAAGTCACACCATTTTGAGCGTCGGGTTTGGGGGGGGGGGAGCGGGGAGAAATCGGTAAATTCGTAGTTTTTTAGGTTTTTCGTCAATACTTTTAAAACTATACGATTTAGCATAAACAACCTTCTATACAAAAATGTTCTACATTAAATTTGCAATAAAAAGGGCCTATGCATAATCCTTCTAAAATGAACGGTTCCAAAGTTACGGAGGTAGCATAGTATACTTGGTCCAAAAAAGGCCTAACCCAGACATCTAAAGTAAAAGTTTTCCTCCAACACCAAATTGTTCTATATTATGGTCCACATATTGTTCAGTAAAAAGTTACACCATTTTGAGCGTCCGGTTTGGGGGGGGGGGAGATGGAGGAGATTTCGGTAAATTAGTAGTTTTTTTACGTTTTTCGTCAATATTTCTAAAACTATGCTTTAGCGTAAACAATGGTCTATACAGTAATGTTCTACATAAAATTTAAAACAAAAAAGGTCCGATACATAATTGTTATAAAATCAATGGTTCCAGAGTTACGGAGGACGAAAAGTGGAGGTTTTCGATACTGTTTATATTATCTGGGCAATTGATGATGATTTTGGGTGGTGAGGTTGACGTTTCTTCAAGGGCTTATCACTAACATATCATCGGCCACTGAAATAGCAAATTTTATTTACAAAACACAATCCTGTTAAAAAAAATTTCTATAAATTGCTCAAAGAATATAAAAAGTATCGAAAACCTCCACTTTTTACCCTCGGTAACTCTGGAACAGTTGATTTTATAACAATTATGTATAGGACCTTTTTTGTTTTAAATTTCACGTAGAACATTTTTGTATAGAACATTGTTTTTGCTAAAGCATAGTTTTAGAAATATTGACGAAAAACGTAAAAAATTACTAATTACCGACTTTTCCCCCATCTCCCCCCCCAAACCGAACGCTCAAAATGGTGTAACTTTTTACTGAACAATATGTGGACCATATAGAACAATTTGGTGTTGAAGGAAAACTTTTACTTTGGATGTCTGGGTTAGGCCTTTTTTGGGACCAATTATACTATACTACCTCCGTAACTTTTGAACCGTTCATTTTAGAAGGATTATGCATAGGACCTTTTTTATTTCAAATTTAATGCAGAACATTTTTGTAATAAAAGGTTATTCATGCTAAACCGCATAGTTTTAGAAATATTGACGAAAAACGTAAAAAACTAGGAATTTACCGATTTCTCCCCCTTCTCCCCCCAAACCCGACGCTCAAAATGGTGTGACTTTTTTCTGAACATTTTGTGGACCATATAGAACAATTTGGTGTTGGAGGATAACTTTCACTTTGGATGTCTGGGTTTAGGTCTAGTTATACTATACTATATATATATATATATATATATATATATATATATATATATATATATATACTATAAGGGGGGTTATACTATAAGGGGGGAAATGGAAATTATCAATTTTTCTAGAATCTGTACACCGGCGCCGTAGAAAAAATTATTGAAACAAGAAATGTAGCTGAGATAATTTTGAACAAAAATGTTTATTAGCACTTTTTGAGGTGTTGTATTATGAGGTCTAGAATGTTATACAATCCGACAAGCGAGAGCTGGCGGGTGACCTTCTCGTATTGTGTATTTCTCGTAGTGTATTTTCACGCAAGGTCAGCCGCCAGCTCTCGCTTGTCGGATTGTACCTCTCTGGATATTTCATTACGTGACCGAAAACTATTTCATTTCATATTCGATCAACGTAACTTATCAGCAATACTCGTCGATAGATCCACATCTCAAAGGCCTCCAATTATTTCATTCGTCGTGTTCTGACCAATTCGTATGTTTGCATATTGATGCCAATACACATTTTTGATAATACTGAGGTCTCGGTCATCAATTCCCACCTGTTGCAAAACACCTAGAAGTTTGTCATGGTTGACTCGGTTAAAGGCACTTTCAAAGTTAATAAAACATATATACCGGTTGTTTTAAGTCCGTACATCTTTGAATCATGACCTGCAAACTGAACAGTGCTCCTCTGGTTCACAAGTTCGGATCCAGGACCGATTTTCGGAAGGTGCCATAAACTTTTTTTTGTCGGGAATACCCGGGAGTCTGGTGGAAATTTTTTTAAAATCGTAATATGATGTGATGATGATTAAAAGACGTTTAAAATATGATTCAGGCAAGGACATCTAACCTTTGGTGGATCTAGACATTTGCCTTGGGAGGGGAAATTTGTCTTAGGGGGGAAATTCCAATGAAACATCAACCAAAAGACATAAAAAAGATAAACCCAAATTACATAAAAGACACAAACAATAACTTATATGTATTAATTTCCCTTAATTTTGAGTTGCATGTCAGCTAATATATTTTTATGTGCAACAATTTTTTTTCTATAATTTTGGGTATTGTTAGGGGATTTTTCTCTCCCCCTAAATACGTCACTGCATCTAACTGCATTTATTGCGACATTTTTTTATTTCTGTAAAGGCACTTCTTTTCACATACTTTTGAGTGCCTTAAAAATATTTGCGTCACAAACGTCAAGCACCTTTGTTACTTAATCTGGCAATAGAAGAATGTTTGTCTGTGTATCACCAATGTCCATGATAGGCGAAAACTGTTCAACTGCTTTCTTCAAAGGTTTTAATAGTTCCACTTCTTTTTCTCCTTAGGAATCAGGTAGGAGTGTGGAAATAATGCCCCGTAGTCACAAACAACTCAGTGAGGTGACATGTAGTCTTGACGTTAAATCAGTACAACATTGTCTAGAAGAGGTATGTAAATTGTAGGTCTGTAATATTTTTCTGGGCCACATGGATGATTGGCTCTCTTAGTCTGTCTACCCACAAATCTAGGTAAATTCACTTTAACGTCCAATTCGTCTGCCAATTCTTTATTTCGGTAAAGATCTTACTAACACTTTCTTCGCAGTTAGATCTTCTGTCTTTCAAAGTCAACACGGTATTGGAAACA
Source organism: Diabrotica virgifera virgifera (assembly GCF_917563875.1). Classification (NCBI taxonomy): domain Eukaryota; kingdom Metazoa; phylum Arthropoda; class Insecta; order Coleoptera; family Chrysomelidae; genus Diabrotica; species Diabrotica virgifera. Next base: position 63,645,107 of record NC_065449.1, on the reverse strand, counting down.
GCCTTAGTCTCCAGGTTAGTATCAAGAGATTTTGTTTATAGAAGTCGGCTTAGTGGTAATATTAATTTACAGTGAGATCATTGACTCTAGAAACTCAGATGTGCATAACGATTAAGCAACGTTAATGCAAGTGTACCATTCTTGGATCCTTCCATGTTCATGTTGAGATAAATGTTAGTGCTTCAGTTATATGTAAAATGCCAGATCTGAACTGGATTACGCTTTCATGTCGCTCAACCCATCTTGTACGCATAAACTTGATAAATTTTGTCAGAGTTTAAGTTTTAAAACTTCAGTTCTCTTGGTTGACATGTTAAAAAATTACTGACTTCATTGTTCCCACCGTGTTTCTGATGGACGATACATTAATAGGAGTTGGAAGGGAATTGTTTAAAATATGATTCAGGCAAGGACATCTAACCTTTGGTGGATCTAGACATTTGCCTTGGGAGGGGAAATTTGTCTTAGGGGGGAAATTCCAATGAAACATCAACCAAAAGACATAAAAAAGATAAACCCAAATTACATAAAAGACACAAACAATAACTTATATGTATTAATTTCCCTTAATTTTGAGTTGCATGTCAGCTAATATATTTTTATGTGCAACAATTTTTTTCTATAATTTTGGGTATTGTTAGGGGATTTTTCTCTCCCCCTAAATACGTCACTGCATCTAACTGCATTTATTGCGACCTTTTTTTATTTCTGTTATTGCACCGACCGTTTCAGAGCTCATTACTCTACAACTGTCAGTAAAGATTTCTACCTATTTCTTCGGATTCAAGTGCAGTTCTTTCAACAAGTTTAATGCTTTTTTTTCCCAATTCTTCTCCTATCAGGCCTTGTTCTTTCCCTCTTTCTTGATTTTCACTAATTATTTTTATATTCTCGTAAGCGTCAATGAACTTCAAAGTCTTCACGAATGTTGTTATTGTGTATCTATTATCTCAAATTTAGGGAAAGCTGTTCCACGTGGGATGTGTCAGTCCTTTCGTCAAATATGACAGAGTGATAATTTGCGCTTTGAACCTGAGTCATTGTGAACGTGGCAAACGGAATATGCCTTTGCAACTAGAAACTAGACATGCATCAAGTCAAACTAGTTTGATTTTACTCAACAAACTTGACTTGACTTGAAAATCAAACTTTTTGTATAAAAAAGTTTGACTTGACTTGATTTCGATATCTTTAGGTTTGACTTGAATTCAAACATCTTCAAACAGTTTGAAAAGTTTGAATATTACGCAACGTGTTTATTTTCAATTTTAAATGAGACCGCCTACGCCTTTATTTGTTCACTGGCGGATCAACGAAGGGTGGGGGAGGGGTAGGGGAAATCCCCCTCCCTCCCAACAAGGTCCAAAAAATTTTTTTTGACAAATTTCAATAAACATAGAAATGTATTGGCTGATACGATATTTAAACCGCAGACAGACAAATAAATCCCAATAAACGCGCCAGTTAGGATAATTATTAAGAAAGCTTAATGCATATTTATACATTAATTTTTTTTAAATTTAAACCCAACATTTATAGCCTGTAACCGAAAAAAATTTAAATTGTAGATATAAAACAATATAGACCTTGATCCCGCGTACCAAAAAAAAAGTTGATTAATAGCAAGCTGAAAATTCGTTAATAGCTTAACGGTGTCTAGTCAGACAAACTTTGATGTATGAGAACACTGGAACAGAAGAAGTTTTAATTGTGGAACAGGTTAAAAATTTGGAACGTCAGACTACGTAAACGTTCCATGTATTTTGTCGGACAGAACTTCCAATTGATTTGTTACCATTTCATTAAACTCTCATGCAAAAATCAGACTTGGTGTTTATCACCAACTGGGCATTTTGATGAGTGGAACACGAAGAACATGTCAAATGACAGGAATCATGTTGGTTAGTAATAGCAGTCTGATTTTTGCATGATAGTTTAATGAAAGGGTAACAAATCAATTGGATGTTCTGGCCGACAAAATACATGGGTCGTTTTCGTAATCTGACGTTTCAAATTTTTAAACTGTTCCTCAATTAAAACTTCCCCTGTTCCAGTGTTCCCGTACATCAAAGTTTGTCCGACTATTAGACACCGTTAAGCTATTAACAAATTTTCATCTTGCTATTAATCAACTTTTTTTGGTACACGGGATACAGGTCTAATAACCCTATGGTTAGTTTTGAATTTTAAAGAAATACCAACGAATATACAGCAATACTAACTTTTGTATTGTGGTACATATTTTCGAGTGAACTAACAGCTTGGTACCACACGTTTTTTGAACTGGCCCTAAGATAAATAAATGCCTTTTTTAATAAAAGAAAGTCATAAAAATTCCAAATAATTTTATTTTGAGCTATCCATTAAAAAACCAAATAGTCTTATTTTATTGTAACCCTTAAGGCCATAGGCGTAACATGTCGCTTATCAAAATGTTCAATGTGTTTTAAATGTATTAATTTTTTTCAAATCCCGAGAAAACTAGTAAGAATTAAAAAAAATTAAACGCAGCATGAAAGATTACATTATTTCTGAGGGACGAACATCCCTGAAAACTTCTCTAGTCTTTATTTGAATAAGTTACATTGGTGAACATAAAAAGGAAAATTTAGTGTTGTTATTAATTGCAAATATTTCATTCAAAACAAACTTTTTATTTATTCTAAGAGACTTTCGACCCTCGGTAATAACGCAATATTTCATTCTTCGTTTAAATTTTTCAAAAATACTTATTAGTTTTCTCAGGATTCAAAAAAAATAAATATCTACATTTAAAAGTTTTAAATTAAACACATTGAAAATTTTGACTTTTATGTGGCACTCATTGTATTATTAATTTTCTTATCTTAATTGGAAACTAACATGCCTATCTCGACAAAAAAGTATATCTACTAAATAAATTATTTTTCAAACTCTTTCAAACTAGTTTGACAACAGTTTGAATTTTCAAACCTATACGATTGACTAGTTTGACTTGACTTGAAATATTTTTCAGAAGGATTGACTTGAGTTTGACTTGAAATTAAGTCAAACTCAAGTCAAGTTCAAACATTCAAGTCAAACTTGTGCAACTCTACTAGAAACATTTGAACTGCAAATAGTAAATATTTAAATATATATTTTTTTTAATTCTCGGAGGGGGCCATGGCCCCCTCTCTGGATCCGCCCTTGCTGGTTCAAAGGCTGCTTCTGAAACCAAACTGTGTTTCGCTTAGTTTAATTGTTAGTGTGTCAAATGAAAAACTATAACAATCATATTTGTCTCGGTTATTTCACAGGTTGACATCAATAATTCAAACTATTGCAAAAAAGAAATTAACCCAATTTGCGCGGCCAAATTACGACGAAAATCAAACAGTTTATATAACCGAGCATAATAAACCTATAAATATTTACTGATAAAAATGTTGCACTACTGGCAACTGGAATATAAAATCTATTTTTAGAACTTGTACAAAAGTAGATTCGTTGTTTATGAACGCGAAATTGCATGAAGGTGGTATACTAAATTATTTCAGTAAGGAATAATTGATAGGAGTATGATCGATCACGACCATTTTTCGAACGAAAATGAGATAATTCGTTGATGTCACGTCATTCAAATCGACTAGTTTCTGTAATATAATTAAATGTAGCTGAATTTTATTCGGAATTGATAAAAGTGTTGACTAGAATGAAGAAGCGTATGAAAGGCAGAGAAATTGGAAAATATGTAGAAATATACAGTGGTGATTATATTTATTAAAAGATTCTTTTTTTTTTAAGTGCCGTCTCCGCAACGAAGGTTGGCAATCATCATGGCTATTCTGACCTTCGAGGCAGCTGCTCTGAACAATTGCCTTGCTACCTGCAACCAAATCATTATCTCACGTTCTTGTTCTTCAACCAGGAAACGAGTCTTCTTCCTACGCTTCTCCTACCTTCTATTTTTCCTTGAATTACGAGTCTCAAGATGTTTTATCTTTCGCTTCTATCAAATGTCCGAGATGTTGCAATTTCCTTTCTTTTATTGTGTTTTCCATGTACCTCTCTGCCTGTTCTCCTTAACACTTCTATATTCGCGACAATCTTCCCAATGTCCATATTTCAAACGCATTAAGTCGATTTATTGCATTTCGGTTTAATGTCCATGATTCAGCTCCATAGTAAAGCACACTGTGTACGTAACATTTAATTAGCCTTACTCTGAGGGACAATGTCAGATCTTTGCTGCATAAAATCTTTTTCATTTTCACGAAGTTGGCACGTTCTTTTTCAATTCTCACTCATATTTCTACTGTATAATTGTTATTTTCTGTGATTATCACTCTCTCAATTTATCGATTTATGTCCAGATATGGAACTTAAGTATGCCATCATTGTCTGCCAAGATCTTTGTTTTATGACCAGCTCTACGAGCTTCGATTTTCTGCTTCTCCAAAATCTGTTCTGACTGTTACACCTTCCTCTCGCCTAATTACATGCCTTGTCCAGCTAAAATGTTCATGTTCATGTACATGTTCAAGAAAGTTCTATACAACTCAAAAACGCCTGTGCCAAAATCCTTGACTCTTTTATTCCTCCATATTATGTATTCTTAGGATTTTTCGCTTGAAACGTTTAAGTAGTTCTTGGCGCTTCTGTGTAAGTGACCACGTTTGTGCTCCATATGTAGCTCTGGTCTTAATAGTGGTTCGTAGAGTCACTTTAATTTTCTGGGTAGTTTTGGTGGTATTATTGCCATATGATCCCATTTACAATTAACATTCTTGTGAAATGGCATTTATCCTTGTAAATCTTTGTGGTTATGTCATGAAACGAAGAACGAACAACTACCCCAGACAATCGAAATAATATTCGAAATTAATATTCCAATCATCCATGATAGCTATCGTCCACCATGGCCTAGCTCAGTCTCCAAAGGTGTGTGTTCGTCTTGTCCTAATCTTAAATATGAACGCTGAAAATTTAGAATGGAAGCAAACAAAAGAATACTTTAACTAATCATGTTTATTGTTCAATGTCTTTACCCGTGCGTCATCATTTAAAGTTAAAGCGTACGAAATAAGTCGATGATAAGTCGGAAATTGAAATTTACTAAACGCAACAGCAAGTGACAGTAAAGAACTAAAATTTGAGTTATCAAATATAGTCTAGGCGCCAAATAGAGGTCACCGTGTCATTTTCAATTCTGATGGACAAACTCAACGGTTTCTTATGGATTTTTGGCTGCTGATTACGAATTTAGAGGGGGATTTCGATCCGAGTGGTCAAAAAATTGTTATAAACAATTTAATTGTTTATAAATTGTTTATAATGCTCTGGCTCATAAACTAAAAGAAACAGAAAAAAATGTTTCAAATAAAATTTGTTCCTTAATAAAAAACGAAGAAACAACCGTTTACTAAACTTAAATCCGATAATCAGAATCAGAACTCAAGATATTGTAAAATTAGTGCACAATGCAAATTTCAAATTGCAAAATAAGTATTATTCGAAACTTTATCGGTCGTAACTTGGCTTTTACGCATGCAAATGGGCCCTATAAGGTGTCTTTTTAAAGCCTAATTAAGAGGCTTCCAAATAAAGTTTGTTAAATTATTCGCTCTTCATTTGTTTTAAACTTATACTCGTTTGAAGTTATAATTTTCTCAAAAAAATTGTACATTAATTTGTTTATAAAGGGTTCAAGCAAACTTGAGCTATAAACATTTATACTTTAATTAACAATAATGATAAAACAACTCAAAAGGAACAATTTGAGCTTACGAAAATGTTCGTAAGTTTATTTTTGGCTAAGATGTCGATATTTTAATGGCGCGCTATGAGGCGCAAGATTGGCTCACAGTCAAGTAAGTATGTATTCTTCGACGCTTTATCGATCGTAACTCGGCTTCTACGCAAGCAAATGAGCCAATATGTGATATACATATAAAAATGGATCGAGTTCTTTTGCAGCATCATCATTGCATATAAAACGAGCATTTATGATGTGGCGGCATACACACAATTGACGGGCCTTGATGATGCTGCAAAAGAACTAGATCCACTTTATATGGATATCATATAGATAATTAGACTCTGAAGCCACAAAAAGTTTTAGTTTTACTGCCTACAAGAACAGACTTGTACCACCATGTAACTGTTAAAATTTCGCTAAGAACTTATGCAGATGTAAAAAGCTGATATTCCCTGTATATCTCTATGCAGATTTGCAGATGCATGAAAAAAATGTTTGTAAAAATAGTACTAATAAATAATATCAACTTACTTTTTAGTTATACTTCTGAAATATTAGTTTTTAATGTTTTTTTCTCATTTAGTGCAAAAAATAGAAGACAAAGTATGAAGAAGGTGATACGAGGTACAGTATGATGATTTAATTATAAGAATTATATGATAAAATTTTATTAGGATCTTCAAAAATGAAAAATAAAGATAACGTATGTATACATAGAAATTATAATTTGCATCGAGAAGTTAGCGCGTGAACCTTTACGCGGTGAGCCGATCTTGCGCCTCATAGCGCGCGCCATTAAAATATCGACATCTTGGCCAAAAATAAACTTATGAACATTTTCTCAACTTCAAATTGTTCCTTTTGAGTTTTTCTATCATTATTGTTCATTAAAGTATAAATGTTTATAGCTCAAATATGCTTGAAACCCTTATAAACAAATGAATGTACAATATTTTTAAGAAAATTGTAACTTCAAACGGGTATAACTTTAAAACAAATGAAGATAAAGTAATTTAACAAACTTTGTTTGGAAGTCTGTTAATTAAGCTTTAAAGCGACACCTTCTAAGACTCATTTGCATGCGCAGAAGCCGAGTTACGATCGATAAAGCTTCGAAAAATACTTATTTTGCAATTTGCAATTTGCATTGTGCACTAATTTTACAATATCTTGAGTTCTAATTGTTAGATTTAAGTTTAGTAAACGGTTTTTTCTTGGTTTTTTTATTAAATTTTATTTAAAACATTTTTTTTCATCTCTTTTAGTTTATGAGCCAGAGCCTTATAAACAATTTATAAACAATTAAATTGTTTATAACAATTTTTTGACCACTCGGATCGAAATCCCCCCTCGAAATTCGTAATCAGCAGCCAAAAATCCATAAGAAACCGTTGAGTTTGTCCATCAGAATTGAATATGACACGGTGACCCCTCTGGCGCCTAGACTAATATGTGTTTTATCTCGCCAGGTATTAATGACGCACGGGTAAAGACTCGTGGACTCAACTGTATATTAAGTACGTTCAGTATGATGATTTATATGTTAGATGAAAAGAGAAGATATAGTAGATAGAGGATAACAAAAGTTATCCTCTAACGAGTTTTTAACTGATAAAACAGGTAAAACAAATAGAAGAAGATTATTACTAATGAAATATTAAAGAAAATAAAATAGAATAATTATTTAAAAATAAAATAGGTAGCAAAGATGTGACCTTTGTAACGTTACAATCATTAAACATTCTGTTCATGTCACAAAACTCTGAGTAGATGGTCTCGTTTAATTACCCAAAAATTTATTGATTTAATTTTGATATTTGAGAAAATATGGTGGACAGAAGACTAGTCGCACAGTGTACTAGTATATGTATATCTATAATAGACATAACTACCTATTATCATAATCATAAATATAAAATTTTGTATTTGCAAATAGTGATCACACTGTATATTTTATGGCTAAAAGTAAAAAATATTAAATTATTTAAAAATAACACTATATTTCAAAAACTTCGACCTATCACCTAAATTTTTATTTCTTTGGAAACATAATCCACCACCCAATAAATATTATCATTTTTCTCAATAAAAATGTAAATATTTCGAAAATTATTAACTTTAGGCCTATAAGACCTTATACAAATTTTTCATATTTTTAAATAATATATTTAAAAATGATTTAATATACAGGGTGTTCCATTTAAAAAAATACAACTTTGGTTCATACCGTCGTTCTGACTCACCCTGTATAATTGAAAATAATTTTAAATTATAGACCTCTTTGATACACATTAGTTTTGTTATAAACATTTTTTTGTATATCTCATAGTTAAGCCGTAATCAAAGAAGACCAGAGGTTTGGCGCACCCTGTATATAGGTAAGATATTTCGCAACATAATATTATAATTGTCACCATCTCCCTGTTTTGCCATTCAACGAATATTTTTCGTGTTAGCTGTGTCAGAACACCTTTTTAAAAAGTCAGGAAAAAGCAGCAAATTCATCTGAAAAGATTTTAATATTGCTTGAGCTCAGTGAAAAGAAACTTCCCAAAAGTTTATTCCAGGAGTTAATATTTACAATGGAAAGTTCTTTTTATGGAAGTCGTCTGCGCCAAGCTTTCCTTTTTGGTTTTTTATGTTCACTTCTCTGTGTAGACGCTATTTTTCATCCTGATGCCATGACGTAATTAAGCAATGTTAAATAGCGGTGAAATAAATGGTTTTATTTTCAACGAGAATTTTGTTTTCGTTTATAAATTCGCAAAGTGTGTTCGTTCGTTCGTTTGTGCGTTGTCGCCCCTGCAATATTTTGACCCGATCTACCCATACATTCGTATGTAGTTTTGTCCCCGGAATCCAAATCTTCAAACGGCATTTCGATATCTCAAACCATCTTCGAGATCTTCTTCTTAAAGTGCCGTCTCCTCAATGGAGGTTGGCTACTACAATTGCAAACTCTTCTCTGTCTTCAGCTGTTCTTATTAGCTGTTCAAAATTTAGCCCTGTCCATTGTGGGATATTTCTGAGCCACGATAGTCTTTTCCTTCCTAGTCCTCTCCTTCCCTCTATCTTTCCTTTCACTATCAGTTGAGCATATTGGTACTTATTATTTCTCAGTATGTGGCCCAGGTATGATGTTTTTCTAACTTTCACTGCGTTGAAAAGTTTTCTTGCCTTGCCTATTCTATGCAGCACTTCTTCGTTTGAGGTATGCGATGTCCACGAAATTTTGAGAATTCTCCGGTAGATCCACATTTCAAAGGCCTTCAACTTATTTATGGTTGATGTTTTAAGGGTCCATGTCTCAACTGCATAGAGAAGAGTCGACCAGACGTAGCATTTGGATAAACGTAGTCGAATTTCGAGATTTATTCGAGAATCACAAAGCAGTTGTTTGATTTTTTCGAAAGATTTTCTGGCCTGTTCTATTCTCGATCTTGTTTTCTCTTTCTCGATCTTTTTTAATGTTTATTTTCATACCAAACTGCTCACAGGTCGAGTTGGTATTGTAGATGAGTCGTTGTAGACCCAAGTGGGAATCCGCAATCAACACCGTATCATCGGCGTATCTTATTATCTTATTATTATTATTTATTATTATTATTTATATTAAAATTATGCCTTTGTACCCAAAACGCAGTGGCCATGACCTTTCCGACTAGTCATCAACTCTTGGTTGTTTCGGAGCACTTTTGACGGCTTCGCAGTCTACTTCATTCGCTTCTCTGGTGTCTAGTAGTGAATCCAGACAAGATAAGATCCAAACAGCACGGAGAAGTGGTGACATGATCATGTCTTTGGTCAATGTCAGGAAACGCGGCACTAATCGCCAGGATAATTTATTCATATTCAAAACTTCGTCCTTCACACTTTCACTTTACGATCAGCTAGGTGCTAGCACTAGTACATTCTTTCACGGTTGTTTTTGCTCTAAATTTTAAAGAACCGCTTCGATTGACATGAAATTTGGCACACGCATAGCTTACATGTCAAAGAAAAAAAGTGATATTTGCCCTTGGGGTGACTTTCACCCCCTCTTGAGGGTGAAAAAATATATGTCCAAAATAAGTCCGGAAATGGGTAAACCGAGTAATTCTAAGTAACTTTTGTTCTATAGAGATTTTTCGCCAAGTCAACACTTTTCGAGTTATTTGCGAGTGAATATGTTCATTTTTCAACAAAATAACCACATTTTTAGACGGTTTTTCGCAAATAACTCAAAAAGTGAGTATTTTGTCGAAAAAAACGTTCTTAGCAAAAATATAGCCTGTAAAAAAGTAAAAAAAATGGTGTACGCGTTAGGTCTCTGGACCTCGTAGAACTGGAGTTATAGTCAATGAAAAATAGATTCGTATTCGCCAAGTTTCAAATAGAATATTTCGACGTAAAATATCCAAAAAATTAAGCATTTTTTGGCAAAACCCATTATAACTTTTTTTAAGTGTTTCTAGCATTAAAGTGTTGTAAAAGTTTCTAGCATTAAAGGACATCGCACACATCTTATGGAAAATATAATGTCACTCAAATTCAATAAAATTTATACGAATAGATTCGTTCTAAATCAACGGTCAAATCTTATCATTGCGCCAACTCTATATTTTCAATAATAAGAGAAGAAATTGATATAAATAAATCTGAAATCAAATGGATACGTACATAAGTTAGAGAGAGAAAACATATTTTAAAACACCCAAATTGTCGGTACTCCATAAATCAGAGGATTAGTTTCACTAATTCGCTTAGGCCCAGCGGGGGGTTTAAGCTCTTTTGAATAGCACCCAGAGCAATAATGATGGTAACTGACACTTTTACTGACTCAAAAAATGTGATTTCGATAAACTTTAATTGCAATTTGCGCCGTAATTAATCATAATTAAGAGTTGGCGCAATGATAAGATTTGACCGTTAATTTAAAACGAATCTATTCGTATAAATTTTAATGAATTTGAGTGACATTATATTTTCCATAAGATGTGTGCGAGGTCCTTTAAGCAAGTTACGCTCAAAATAAAGTTGGTCCCTTTTGTTTTGACAAAAGAAAATCTGGAAGACCACCCCCTAATTAGCAACTTAAATGAAATTAATCGTTACCGCTCCACAAATTATTTTACTTATGTTGTGTTTATATGATCTGTAAGTTTCGTGGATTCAAAGTGCTTATTTTTGAAAAAATTTGGTTTTAAAATAAAATTTTTAAAAATTTAAATTTTGAAAAATATGCTTTTTTTCGAAATAACTTAAAAATTGTTAGAGATACCAAAAATCTCGAAAAACAAAAAAAGTCAGAATTGCTTTTCTGAATATTATGTATTTTTTGTTTTTCTGTTACACAAAAATTGATTAAGATTTGGTGTTTCTAAATTTGCATACATTCGTGGTCAGTGACTGGTTCAACCCCTTTTAACTACAGCCCTTTCAAAAATAAGAACTTTGAACCGATGAAACTTACAGATCATATAAACAATACTTACACGAGTCAAGAAACTTGTGAAGTCGTAACGATTAAGTTCATTTGAGATACTAATTAGGGGGTAATTTTCCCGATTTTTTTACCAAACAAAAAGGGAGTAACTTTATTTTGAGCGTAACTGGTTTACTTTTGATGCTAGAAATTTTTTTTTATAAAACAAAAATGAAGCTTTTTTTAAACACTTTAAATAAGTTGTAATGAGTTTTTCCCGAAATGTGCTTCATTTTTGGTTATTTCGCTTTAAAATATTCCATTTGGAATTTGACGAATATGAACCTATTTTTCATTAGCTATAACTCTGCTTCTACTAGGTATAGAGACGTGATATATACACAATTTTTTAAATTTTTTACAGGCTATATTTTTGCTAAGAATGTTTTTTCGACAAAATACTTACTATTTGAGTTATTTGCGAAAAACCGTCTAAAAGCGTGGTTATTTTGTTGAAAAAATGAACATATTCACTGGCAAATAACTCGACAAGTATTGACTTAGTGAAAATACTCTATAGAACAAAAGTTACTTATAATTAGTCAGTTTATCCATTTCCGGACTGACTTTGGACGAATATTTTTTCGCCCCCAAGAGGGGGTGAAAACCACCCCCAGGTCAAAAGCACATATCGGCACAATATCACTTTTTTTCTTTGACTTGTTAGTTATGTGTATGCCAAATTTCATGTCAATCCAAGCGGTTCTTTAAAATTTAGAGGTTTTGCAATATTTTACCGTTAAAGAACGTACTACACCATTTGGTGGACTTTCCTGCAAAAAATATACTAATGGTTTCATCTTTCATCGCACTAAAATTTGACATGCATGTCTAAAAAAGGTTGACTTTCTAGAACTAATGCTTTGTTTTTGAGACCGCAGGGTCCTAATCAGCGTAGAAGGTTATTTATAGCGTAGAAGGTTTTGGACATACATACTTTTATTTTTCGTTGATTTCCTTTGTTTTAAAAATCTGGAGTTCGGATTTTGTCCTCCCATTGTCACTTGTACGATAAATTAGGAATTACTATGACATATTCTTTGGACTTCTGTTCACCTCAGGCCTATTCGTTTTGTATTACTCAGAATAAAAAATATAAAGTTGACCCTTTTTATTGCCTTCGTAATGGTGCATATTCAATTATTCAATGAATAAATATACTGCCATCGATTGGATACGTCTGTTTACCTAATAAATTGTTTTGTTTTTGTGTAGATATACTTTAATATGTAATTATTGAAAAACCTTGAACACATTAACAGTAATGCATTACTTTTTGAGCTCTTTTTAAATTGTTTTCCAAACGCAACTGCCAACTACTTATCCACTAAGGCTACGGCTCCACGGGCGGGAAATTGACGCTAGCAGTAGCCGTAAAACGAACTTAAGGTTCCGCGAAACGGATAAGGAATAGCCGAACTGAATCGACTACGTACAAATCCTGTAGTCGGTTCAGTTCGGCTATTCCTCTTCCGTTGCGCGGAACCTTAAGTTCGCTTTACGGCTACTGCTAGCGTCAATTTCTCGCCCGTGGAGCCGTACGCTAAACAAATATTCTGACCATAATAAAGTGAGTGTAATATCTTTATTTACAAAAGGAGATAAAAAGTAATTACTGATAAATGTGTTATACAATATTTAAAATGCAAACAGGTTTTGTAATTAAATTTACTGTTTATTAGGGAACAAAAGTTGACTGGATTTTTATTTCATTGTTATTAAGATAGTGATTTATTGGTAGTAAATAAATGTCACAATAGCATAGCACATTATGTGTGATTAATTTATAAAGAATATTTCCATTTTAATTTCAGTTTTATGCTTAAGGAGGTTTACTTTGAATTTTAGTAAATAATGAGAATTGATTTTAATAGTGTCTACACACGGTCTGACCAAACCTCGTGACACGACAGAATTTCCCGACCATTCTCGTCGGGGTCAGCTCTACACACATCCAGACCAAATTATCTGACAAAACGTAAAATTACATTTTGTCTAAACATAATGTGTATAAGCCGTATTTTTTAATTTCTAACGTCATAATTGGGAGTACAAAAAGTGCAACGTTTTAAAATATACAGCTCCAAGTAATAAATTCTTATAGTTAACACGTCCTTTGTGTATAAATAGATCATTAAATTTTTTCGTCTTCCTATGGATCTTTTACCCTTCATTTTACCTCACAATCCTTTGTAGCCTTCTAACACTTCTACATTATTTTTGTAACTCGTTGGACCCATGGTAGTTTCAAAATCCTTCTATAGAACCACATGTCAAATGCTTCCAACTTCACTATGTTATCCACGTTTAGTGTCCAGTTTTCCATTCCATACAACAAAGTCAAGAACACGTAGTATCTTAAGGTTCTCATCATCAGCTCCAGAGGAAGGTCTCGATTAACAATTTTTTTTCATTTTTATAAATGCTTGTCTTGCAATTTCAATGCGTGTCCTGATTTCTCTACCTTGTTCATTCTTTTCATTTATCCAAGCTCCCAGATATTTGTAGTTATTCACTCTTTCTACTTGTTTTTCTTCGATATCTAGCCTTCCTACTGTATGTTACTTAGAAATAATCATGAACTTAGTTTCTTATTGTTCATTTGTAGTCCATATTTTATACTTACTTGATGTAATCTTTTTACTAATCGTTGCGGTTCTTCTAGACTGTCTGCAAAAATAGTGGTGTCATCTACGAATCTTATGTTGTTCAGATTTTTCCGTTTATTGATATACCCTGTTCTTCCTCTGATATTGCCTATTTTAAAAAAGCTTCGCTGTACAGTTTGAATAGCAATTGGGACAATACGCAACCCTGTCTTAACACCTCTTTTGATTTCTATAGTTTCTGTTTCGACATTTTCGATTCTGACCTTTGCTTTTTTATTCCAGTACAGATTGACCACCCGTATATCTCGACTGTCCACATTCTTTTCTTTTAACAGTTCTACGAGTTTCTGAGGTCGTACTCTATCAAAAGCCTTTTAATTATCTATAAAGCAGATATTCTTATTATAAATAAATGGTGTTAGATTAAACAATCTGAGATTTGCCGACGACACCGTTCTGATCGCAGAAACACTTAAAGAGCTACAGACATTGGTGAATAAGATAGCAGACTGCAGCGAAGAATATGGATTATCTTTGAACATAAAGAAAACTAAATTTATGGTAATATCGAAATCAACAAGAAATGTCCAAAATTTATATTTACACAATGAAATTATTGATCGAGTTAGCAAATACAAATATTTAGGCACTTTTATAAATGAAGACAACGATAGCTCAGCAGAAATCAAAATAAGAATAGAAAAAGCCAGATCCATATTCACTAAAATGAAGAGAGTGTTCTGTGGAAGAGATTTGAGCCTTGAAATGAAACTTCGCCTGATGAGATGTTACGTACTTTCTGTGCTGTTCTACGGAATGGGATCATGGACGCTGAAAAAGATTGATACCAAAAAATTAGAGGCATTTGAACTGTGGATGTATCGCAGAATCTTGAGAATATCATGGACGGAGAGAGTCACAAACGTCGAGGTCTTGAGAAGAATGAATAAAGAAAAGGAGGTCATATTTACGATCAAAAAACGAAAACTGCAATACTTGGGACACATTACAAGAGGCGAAAGATATGGGCTGCTTCGAATAATTATGCAGGGGAAGATAGCAGGAAAAAGGTCCATAGGAGGAAGACGAAGCTCCTGGCTAAAGAATTTCCGGGAATGGTATAGCTGTAGCAACAACGAATTGTTTCGGTCAGCCGTTTCGAAAATACGTATAGCCCTGATGATCGCCAACCTTCGGAACGAAGATGGCACTTGAAGAAGAAGAAAGCAGACACATATCTTGGTTCCTATGTAGTCGTTTTTCCGCAAGAACGTTAAAAGTAAGCAGAGCTTTTCTCGTTCCTAGTCTTTCTCTGAAACCAAATTGGGTGTCAGTTGTCATCTATAGCTTCTTCTATTTTTTTGGATAGTCTTCCATGTATTCTTTTGAGGAATATCTTAAGTGCGTGGTTTTTTAAGGAAACTGTTATGTACTGACTTCGCATGTACTGACTTTGGAAGTGTTACAAACGTGGACAGCAACCAATTTTGGGGTACTACTCCTGTTGTATATACCTTGTTGAATAGATCTAAAAGTATATTAGACGAGGGCATTTAGCACAAAATAAATAAATTTTTAAATACAGCACCTAGAGACCTGCGGTTTTTTGCATTATGTTCAGGATGACGTCAGGAAAAAGGTCTACTATTCAAAAATGGGTGGAAATGCATAATTGCACTGTTAAGTGCATAAAAATGCATCCAAAATTGCATAAATATAAAAATTAAGTCAAAATCAGTACACTAAGGAACAAAATTAAGTCACTGAATACGATTACGCAATCAGAACTGGTGACCAAGGTCAATGCAAGCGACGTCATCTTCTGGAGTTTCGATGGTTTTCAGCATTAAATCGATGCAAACGGATTACTCACCATCAGAATTGATCTCCGGAGTACCTGGTGCCCAGGGTCGCTACTAAGGCACGTCATCTTTCTGGAGTTTCGAGGAATTTCGGCGCTAAATTGATGCAACTGGACTATTCGGGGAGCTTTTGAGGTGGTTTAACACGAATATACCATCAGAACAGACCCCTGTGCACCTGGTGCCTAAGGTCACTACAAGGGACGTCATCTTCACTCAACGAAAAAGGTACGTAATATCAATAAAAATGTTAATTCAGACAACAAACGCAATTCTTAAAATTTGTCCAATTCTTGGTTTTATTGGAACAACAAAGCGATGTTCATCAATTCATTATTTTCGTTAGTTGAGCCAATGTATTACGTTTATTGAATGGACGAACATTCATTATGTATACCATAATATCACTTTATTGATATTACGAACTCAGTTCATTGAGTCAACGAACACTATTTATTGAAACAATGAACTTTCATTATGTATACCATAATCTCACTTTATTGATATTACGAACTCTGTTCATTGAGTCAACGAACACTATTTATTGACACAACAACGTCGTTAATTGACCGACGAAGACCATTTGTTGTGCCAATAACAGTGTTATTTCTCCTAACGTATTTCGTTTATTTCTACAATTATTTCCGTTTATTGTTACAATTAATTCCGTTCATTGGCACAATAAATACGGTTATTCTTACAAGCAATTCTGTTCATTCTTACAATCAGTTTCGTTCATTCCTACTATGAACGTATTTTATATTAATAATTACTGAATGCATTAGCCCAATGCATCATATTAATTGATTAATAATAATTTTTTAAATCCCCTTTTTTGTCCTTAACCTTTAGGACTTTACACTGTGTGATTTCTCATAATTATTATATCGCTTATACAGTGCACTGGAATAAGTGTTACACTCCCCCCCCCCCCTTATAAACTTATTCATTTTTAGCACATAGGCAAAACGCTCAGACAGGTCGATTTTTAAAATTATCAAAGTATATTATAACATCAATGTTTCGAACTGTACACGATCTATTTTTAATGGGAAAGTACATCATGTGACAGCTCATTTAAAAGTGTTTGAAATGGTGATTTCAAAAATGTATAACACTTTAATCATTTTTGAGAGCGCAGGGGCAAAATTTCGATCGAATTATTTTTAAACGCATTCATTTTTTTGGAATCCTGAGAGAACTAATAAGTATTTTTGAAAAATTTACCCGCAGAATAAAAGATTACATTATTACTGAGGGCTAAAAGTCCCTTAGAATAAACAAAAAGTTTCTTTTGAATAGTATATTTGAAATAAAAAAATCATACTAAATTTTCTCTTTTTCACCCCTGTGGCTTATTAAAATAATCATTATAGAAGTTCTCAGGGACGTCAGACCCTCGATAATACTGTAATATTTTATTCTGCGTTTAAATTTTCAAAAATACTAATTATTTTTTTCATTCAGGATTCGAAAATTCATTTTCAGTTCATCTTATAAATAACATCACAAGACAATATTAAAAGTAAACACTTACAAACAGACACTGACAAGTTTATTTTTAATTAGAATGTTCTCCCGTATTTACCTTATCAGAAAAAACTTACTTTTATTCAAATATAAAAAATAAGTAATATCTTATCCTTATCTTCCTTCTGCTACGGACTACACTTGGAAACAAAATGCAATTATTATTCGGCACTTTCAAGGAAAATCCGTTACATTTCAAATGGTCAAGCAAAACATTTATTGTCTCAACAACCACGATTATTGTCACAATTAACGCATTGATTGTGGGAATTAAAGGCAGTAGTAGATTAATTAATGCATTCGTTGGCACAACAATCAGTGTACATCTATTCAATAATCATATATTACTCTATATTAACAACATTTGTACATTGTTTTAATGAAATCTCTACGTTGTCACAATAAACCAAGGTAATTGCTTGTCATCTACGAAATCAAGAACGTGAGTTGCTGCCACAATTAACAGTATTTATTAAATATACGAAACTAAGTTATTGGCTGAATAAATTGAGTGTTATTGATTAATGTACTCTAGTTATTCTCACAATTATTATTCAATCATTGTGACAATAACCAAGTACATTCGTCAATGTCTAAAAGTTCGTTGAAACAACAAATTAAATTGTTGTGAGAACGAAATACTATTCAATAATCACTGTTAATCAATATTACGAACTAAATTTTTTTGAGTGTTCTGAAGTTTAAAGAATATCGGCATTAAATTGATGAAATAAATTGCCATCAAAACAGACCATCGTAGAACCTGGTGCCCAGGGTCACTGCAAAGGGCGTCATCTGCTAGGCGAGGTTTTCGGTACTATATTGATGCAAACAGATTACTTATAGGTTTTTGGGGATGCTGAACACGAATACCTTATCAGAACAAACCCCGGAGGACCTGATACCGAAGGCACGTCATGTTCTGGAGTTTCGAAAGTTTTAGGTACTCAATAGATGCAAACATATTACTCACGGGTTTTTGGGGTTGCGTAACACAAATACGCCATCAGAAGAGACACCGGAGTACCTGGACCTAAGGCACGTTATCCTCTGGAGCTTTGAGGGTTTTTGGCATTAAATAGATTCAAACGGATTACTCATGGGTTTTTGGGATTGCTGAAGACAAATACGCCGACACACCTGGTGTCTAAGGTATATCATCTTATGGAGCTTAGAAAAATTTTGGTACTAAATTGATTTAAATGAATTGCTCATGGGTTTTTGGGTTTGCGGAATACGAACTCTAATATTTTAATCTATTAATTTTTTTTATATGAATGTTACTATGCGTTGACGTTATTAGTGGTTACCGTAATCACAAGATACTCCAGAATTCCTCATGTAAGCCATATTCGTGTTTAACAACCCCAAAACCAAAAAGTAATTCATTTTTCATCAATTTAGTACCGAAAACTCCCGAAACTCCAAAAGATAACGTGTGCTTTAGGCACCAGGTGCTTCGGTGTCTGTTCTGATGGAATTTTCGTGTTCAGGTACCTCAGAAACCCATCGAGTAATCCGTTTTCATCAATTTAGTACCGAAAACACTGGAAACTCCAGAAGATGACCTGTCTTAGGCACCAGATGCTGCGTGGGTTGAGTCTGATGGCATATTCATGTTCAGCAACCCCAAAAACTCAAGAGTAATCCGTTTGCACTAATTTAGTACCGAAAACTATCGAAACTACAGAAAACGTGCCCTAGGCACCAGGTGCTCCGGTGTCTGTTCTGATGGCGTATTTATATTCAGAAACCCCAAAATCCCCTAAAATAATCCATTTGCATCAGTTAGGTACCGAAAACCCTCGAAACTCCAGAAGATGACGTTTCCTAGGTACCAGGTGATCTGGTGTCTGTTCTAATGACGAAATCGTGTTCAACAACTCCAAAATCCGATTAGTAAGTAATCCGTTTCCATCAGTTGAATACCGAAAACCCTCGGAACTTCAGAAGATGACCTGCCTTAGGTACCAGGTGCTGCGAGGGTGAGATCTGATGACGTATTCGCGTTCAGCAACCCCAAAAACCTATGAGTAATCCATTTGCGTCAATTTAGTAGCGAAAACTCTCGAATCTCCAGAAGATGACGCCCCTAGCAATAACCTTGGGCACCAGGTTCTCCTGGATTCGGTTCTGATGGCATATTCGCATTTAGCGAACTCAAGATCCCCTCAGTAATCCATTTGCATCCATTTTATGCAGAAAACCCTCGAAACTCCAGATGACGTGCTCTAGTAGCGATCCTGGTCACCAGATACTCCGGAGTTAAATTCTGATATCATATTCGTGTTTAGCAACTCCAAAAACACGTAAGTAATCCATTTGCACCAATTTAATACCGAAAGCCCTAAACACTCCAGAAGATGACGTCCCTTGCAGTGACCTTGGGCACCAGGTGATCCTAAGGTCTGTCCTGATGGCATCTTCGTATTTAACCACCTCAAAAATCCCCCGAGTGGTCCAGTTACATCAATTTAGTGCCGATATCCCTCGAAACTCCAGAAGATGACGTGCCTTAGTAGCGACCCTGGGCACCAGCAGGTACACTGGAGGTCAATTCTAATATCATACTCGTATTTAGCGACGCCTAAAACCCGTGAGTAATACGTTAGCATCGATTTAATGCCAAAAACCATCGACACTCCAGAAGATGACGTCGCTTGCCGTGACCTTGGGCACCAGGTGATCCGGGGATTAGTTCTGATTGCGTAATCGTATTCAGTGACCCCAAAAACTCCCCAAATAATAAATTTTGTTCCTTAGTATACTGATTTTGAATTTATTTTTATATTTATGCAATTTTGGATGCATTTTATGCACTTTACAGTGCAATCATGCATTTCCACCCATTTTTGAATAGTAGACTTTTTTCCTGACGTCATCCTGAACCTAATGCAAAAAACTGCAACTGCATGTCTCTAGGTGCTGTATTTAAAAATTTATTTATTCGGGTGTTTTTAGTGCTAAATGCCCTGGTCTATATGCAGTGTTTCTTCGTCAATGCATGTAATTAGCTCAGTGGGTATCTGATCTGGGCCTACTGCTTTTGAGGTCTTTGTATTTCTAATTGCCTGTTGAAATTGGCACATTATTATTTTCGCCCTGTTTGTTCCTGTGGTTCTTCTTGTGTCATTATATCATCGTCGAATAGTTTCATTATGTATTCCTGTCAAAATCTTAGTGTATCTTTGATTTTTACAATTTTTTCTATGTATAGTTACGTTAAATTCCAAATAAAACAATATTTCTTTGATTTACTCGACTGATTTATTAAAATTCGTTTTAATTTTCGGATAACATTAAATCGTTTCCCAAGTTTAGGTACTAGAAATATTTTCTTATCATACCTTTTTACCTTTACTTTTTGATCTGGTACAATTAGTGAACCATTACTGAACCTCTTTTTACTGAAGCAGAAAAAGTAAACGTATACGCCTCTGTTACTTTATAAATATGATATATGCGTGCGAACTGTCAGTTACGCTTCTTTGTGTTTCAGCAAGTTATAATTTCCAGTCTGATTAACGTGATGTAGTGGGTCAAATTAAAGAAATTTTATAAATCCTCAATTGGAGAGTGCGTGTTTATCAGATAATATGTAGTTTAGAGGCGAAGTTTTTTTATTCTCTACAACAGAAAATGAATGATTTCTTAGGTCAGTATTGAATAAATTTTTCATACATAATAGTAGGGGAGGAAAGTATGCTAAATTTGCAGTAACTCGAGCGTTATGGGGACTTATTGGGTTGTGAAGAGTAGGTCCTAAAAACAAAAAAAGTTAAGTCAAGTTTTCCATTAAGTGGGGAACTTTCCATTTTTTTAATTTAATTTTCCATTTCCAACAATCGTTTTTTCCGTTTATAGCGCCATCTATCCATAATTCGAAAAAATGTCTCGAATAAAAGTTACTTATTTTTATGTAAGGAATCCAAATTTACAATGAAAAATGGGGGCTCCTATTTAAAATTTTAAAGTAACCCCTCACCCCACCTCCGTGGGAGGTCGTGTTTGGTGTCATTCGATATATTTTTCAGAAATATTGAATACGTGTATTTTTCAGTTTTTCGATCTGATGTTCATTTCGCGAAATATTCGCTTTTTTTGTGAAACTTTATGCCTCACTCACTTCCTTACTTTATGCTTAAATCGTCAGATTTTTTAAATATACACTGTTTTGCATGTATGTACTTAACTTAGCTTATCTTAATCTGACGATTTCGAGTTTTTCTAAGCATATATTTTTTTTTCGGACCCCCTTAACGATTTCCCTGTATTAAGAGCCAATATTTATGGTAGAGGTACATTTACAGGGTACAAGGTTTCTTCCCGTGTGATAATCTGACGCGCTCGAGTAACTGCAAAAATCCCCGCTTGGGCTCCCCTACCATTAATACATGGAGCGATAGTTTTTGTAACCATTAATGTTAAACAGAATATGGATTAATATGGTCTAAAAAGATGAAGCATAATTTTATTTACATTTTATATCGACAAAAAGAAAATTTAAGTAATCAGGCTCTAATAAACCAAATAATCGTATAAACTTAAATCACATTTTACTAGAGTATCCGATATAAGGTCATACTACACCAATATGTTTAAAGCCGGCCACTTAATAGTCTAAGAGCTAGTGAACCCTCCGACTAACGGTCGTCCTGTAAGGCTAGAAATTTGTCTAGTGATAATTGATAGCACACCAAGGCTAAAAACCATGACCTGGCAGGCATCAGCCGTGCACGTGTATCTACCAGGTGAATCGAAAAGTGCAAATTTAGAGAGTAAAATAAACTTTCTTCTGTAAAGTTTAAATTTAAGTATGTGTTTGAATAAGTCATTTAGAAGAAATGTGTGCAATGACAGGCGATTCTGAAGGGCATAAGAGCTTGCCAGGCGAGGGGAAAGATTATGGGTTTTTCCAAAAATAATTGTTTTTGCATCGAACAAAGTTTTTTTAGGTGTTTTGAATCATTCCAAACAGAAAAGGTCTTTGTTGATTTTTCTCTTAGGTTATTAGTTTTTGTTATATAAGCGATTAAAAATTTTGAAAATTGCGAAATCGGCCATTTTTAACCCTAAACCGGACATTTAACTAAAAATTTCAATGTCACCAAGGTAGGTAGATATTCTTTAAACATTGATTGAAGAAATCCCGAAGAGTTTTTTGCAATACAATATCGACAACCCCTTTGTTTTTTAATTGCTGATCAAGCGGGCGCGACACTGTAGTATAAATAAGTGAGGACGTTTGAGTTTGCATAAATTCATTATCTCGAGAAAGGGCAAATTTAAAGAGAAATCCTCAGACAGGTCGATTTTTATTCTTAAATTAGGACTTTTTGGCATAAATATAATACTACTGACGTCATCCGTCTGGGCGTGATGACGTAATCGATGATTTTTTAAATGAGAGTAGGGGTTGTGTGATAGCTCATTTGAAAGGTTATTTAATCTTCTATTCAGCAATATAAACATTAACATAATTATCTATGCAGGAATGCAGGGTGTACAAAAAAATCTTTTTATTACATTAATTTAGACAAAAAGAAGAAAAAAATTGTTTGTACACCCTGTATAAATAATTATGTTAAGGTTTATATTACTAAATAGAGAATTAAATAACCTTTCAAATGAGCAATCACACAACACCTACTCTCATTTAAAAAAATCATCGATTACGTCATCACGCCCAGATGGATGGCGTCACTAGTATTATATATATGCCAAAAAGTCCTAATTTAAAAATAAAAATCGACCTATCCGAGGATTTCTCTTTAAATTTGCCCATTCTCGAGATAATGAATTTATGCAAACTCAAACACCCTCATTTATACTACAATGTCGCGGCCGCTTGATTAGCAATTAAAAAACAAAGCGGTTTTCGATATTGTATTGCAAAAAGCTCTTCGAGATTTCATCAGTCAATGTTTAAAGAATATCTACCTACCTTGGCAACATTGAAATTTTTAGTTAAATGTCCGATTTAAGGTTAAAAATGGACGATTTCGCAATTTTCAAAATTTTTAATCGCTTATATAACAAGAACTATCCACTTAAGTCACTAAAGACCTTTTCTGTTTGGAATGATTCAAAAAACCTAAAAAAACTTCGATGCAAAAAAAATAATTTTAGGAAAAACACCTAATCTTTCCCCTCGCCTGGCAAGGTCTTATGCTCTTCAGAATCGCCTGTCATTGTACAGATTTCTTCTAAATGACTTACTCAAACACATACTTAAATTTAAACTTTACAGGAGAAAGTTTATTTTACCCCCTAAATTTGCACTTTTCGATTCACCTGGTAGATACACGTGCACGGCTGATCCCTGCCAGGTCATGGTTTTTAGCCTTGGTGTGCTATGAATTATCACTAGACAAATTTCTAGCCTTACAGGACGACCGTTAGTCGGAGGGTTCACTAGCTCTTAGACTATAAAGAAACTCACCCCCAAGGCAAAAGCACACATGGGCACATATCACTTTTATTCTTTGACACGTTAGCTATGTGTATGCCAAATTTCATATCAATCCAAGCAGTTCCTTAAAATTTGGAGCAAAAACCGTAACTGACTTTTGACTTAAAATTTTATGAACTTTAATCGGAAAACAAAAAACATTTTTGTGTTGGAAAGTCCAGTCAACTTTCTCGAGATTTCCTGGCAAAACATCAATAAAGTTTATTTATAAATAAGTAGTATAAATTAAAATTAACAAATTTTTAAATTCGCTAATGCTCACGGCCTTGATAGGATTAAATTTGGTCGCGAATATTGTTTGTAGATAATTCTCAAGGTTGAGTTTCATTTACATTTTTGTTTGAATTTGTTTTGACGTTGCAAAATGTCCACATAATTATTAGGCCTGGATCCCGCGTACCAAAAAAAAGTTTATTAATACCAAGCTGAAAATTTGTTAATAGCATAACAGTGTCTAGTCGGACACACTTTGATGTACGAGGACACTGAAACAGGGGAATTTTAATTGTGGAACTGGTTACAGGTTTCAAACGTCAGACTACGAAAACGTCCCATGTATTTTGTCGGACAAAACTTCCAATTGATTTGTTACCCTTTCATTAAACTCTCATGCAAAAATCAGACTGCTATTTAGTCCATGTGGTGAGACCGCTCCTCCCGTCTGAAAAACATTTTTAATTCGGTTTCTCTGCGGATTCATATTTAAAAATGTCCCCTTTAAACAAATCTGAAGGGTGCCGGACGGAATTTTTGGGCAGAATTTGATTGAACATTTTTTTTAAACAATTACATAAGATCACCTGTTATTGCTCCAAAAAATATATTTTTACCTTTTTTGGTCATTCTAAACAAGAAAGGTATCTTGTGATTTTTCTCAAAAATTGACAGTTTTCGAGTTATAGGCGATTTAAAGTCTAAAAAAATGCGAAAATACGCATTTTTGAGGCTTAAAAACTCATATTTAAATTAGTATTTTTAAGGGTGCCAATAACTTGGATTAAAGTTTAAACATTCCTTTTCAAGATTCCGAAGAGTGATCGGGTCTAACTTCAATTTAGACCGTAGTTTCTTAATTGTTAATTTATTATGCGTGTCCATCCGGTGTTTTTGCTGGTGCATTATTTTCAAAAATCTCCTATTTTCCTCCGAAAAATATTTTTCTAGATTCTTTGGGACATTCTAAATAAAATAAGTTTCTTGACATTTTTCTCAAAAGTTAATAGTTTTAAAGTTATAAGGGATTTAAAATTCGAAAAATGACAAAAAAAACACATTTTCGCATTTTAAATCGCTTAAACGTTAAAACTAGTAACTTTTGAGAAAAATGTCAAGAAACTTATTTTATTTAGAATGTCCCAAAGAATCTAGAAAAAATATTTTTCGGAGGAAAATAGGAGATTTTTAAAAATAGTGCGCGCCGCACCGGCAGAAAAGCGGGATGGACCCGCATAATTAACAATTAAAAAACTATGGTCTAAATTGCAGTTGGACCCAATCACTCTTCGGAATCTTGAAAAGGAATGTTTAAACTTGAACCCAAGTTATTGACACCCTTACAAATACTAATTTAAATATGAGTTTTTAAGCCTCGAAAATGCGTATTTTCGCATTTTTTTAGATTTTAAATCGCCTATAACTCGAAAACTGTCAATTTTTGAGAAAAATCACAAGATACCTTTCTTGTTTAGAATGACCCAGGAAACCTAAAAATATATTTTTGGAGAAATAAAAGGTGATCTTATGTATTTGTTTTAAAAAATTGTTTAAACAATTCTGCCCAAAATTCCGTCCGGCACCCTTCAGATTTGTTTAAAGGGGACATTTTTTAATAAGACTCCGCAGAGAAACCGAATTAGAAATGTTTTTCAGACGGGAGCGGTCTCACCACATGGACTAATTTATCACCAACATGATTCCTGTCATTTGAAATATTCTACGTGTCGGACTTATTAAAACGTCCAATATATTTGTCAGACAAACATTTTTTTCATATATTATATAAAGTATCCTATTGAATAAACTTAAAAACAACCTGCTAGTTTTCACAATCATAAACTTGTCACGATGACACGTTCCACAAAATCACGTTCCACAATTAAAACTTTCGCTGTTCCAGTGTTCTCATACATCAAAGTTTGTCCGACTAGACACCGTTAAGCTATAGGGCTTTTCATCGACTCTCGTTTGTTTAGAGCTTCTGTCATAATGTTGTATAATATTTCTATAATATTCATATATTATACAGATTATATAACATATTATGACAGAAGCTCGAAACAAATGAGAGTCGATGAAAAGCCCTATTAACAAATTTTTAGCTTGCTATTAATAATTTTTTTTTGGTACGTGGGATCCAGTCCTATATTATTACATACCTTTATAAATTCGTGTGTAAAATGGGGCCACATGGAATTTTACTGGAAAAATTGTGTAACTATCTTTAAGTTATTCATTTTAAATACTCAAACTATTTTACATGCACGTATCAGTATAAAAAACAGTATTTTATGAGATCACTGAAGATGACACGACTTCAAACTTTAAACTTAACTTTTCAAACTTTACTATACAGGGTGTTTCATTAATAACCTTAAATTAAAAAAACCTTCAAAGCTGTGTTTTCATTTACATCTCTTACAAGAAAAGAGATATTCAGATAATTCAAAAAACAAAACCTTAGTGATACCTCCAGGATAATACAAAAAAAGTATGAAACAAAATCAGCCATCCAATTTTTCCACAGAATTTTTTAAAGTTATTAGAATATACAACGCTTCCATTCACCCCCGTATAATGCCATCTAAGCAAAAACTTTTTGTTACCTGAATAATAACAAACTACATCATACGTCATGTAGCTACAAACTGATGCAAGAATCTTGAAAATCGGAGTACTAATAAGAAAGTTATACATTGTCAAACTTAATCAAAAGTTTTTGGTGGCGGAATTTTGTGCCGGTGAGTGTATATGCCAAAATATCATAATTTAAAGATAAAAATCGACCTATTTCGGGATTTAAGTACATATTTCCAAAATCGCCAATTCGTTAAAAAATTAATTTATGTAAACCTTTACGCCCTCACTGTATAGTGAAATATTAGAGAATAATTATATTCATAATTGAATTATCAGGCATCTGTGAATCGTTCACTTAGGGGAAAGCATCATCCCAAATAATTTATCAAGCAGCACGAACACCTCTAACACTATGTGGCATCGGAGTATACGTTTGCTGATTTTCAAATTATGAGCAAATCATAAAAATTAAAAATGAATAACCATTTTCAATTTCCAGGTGTAACCAGAGAAGGTTCCCATTGTTTTCATTCTGGTGGGGTGTAGAATAGCATTATGTTGTTTTATATGCCATTAGAGTGGAGAACTTAGTCTTTTTTCATAAAAATTAAATACATACTAGACTTTCTATTAATCTATAATAATTTAAAATTCATCGAATTTTTTTAATATATTGTCTCCTCAGCCATTTTGAATCAGATTAAAGACAAAATTATTGAGATTATTTACTGCTTTAATTAATTTCTCAAACGAATAAGCCGCTGTAAGGGCTAGGTAGTTTAGATTTTTATCATTTAAAATTTTTTAACAAGGAATAAGAGACTCAAACCACCAAGGAAACACTTTTACCACCTGGTGAGAGACCACTGGCGCTGATAGTATCTGATTCTTAATACAGATACATTCACTTTTAGTAATACTGTTTTATCCTTCTATAATCGGAATACATATTCCTGATGATTAGTTTGTTGTTATTAAAAGCAGGAAGTAACAATTGGTCGAGAATTTAAGGGTATATATTAGGAGAAATAGCGGAATATTTGAGAACTTGTAATAGTTTATTCGTTCTTAAAAGTGTATTTTAAACCCAAAAAGAATGTGTGTGTACCTTGTACGCACGTAAGAAGTTATACTTTTATTATATGATTCCAACGACATTAATACATATACTTTAAACAGTTTATTTATATTTTATTTAAATATTAAACTAACTTTAATACTTATTACTTTCCAAACATTTTTATTAAAACAATACCAAAAATTAAAAAAATACAAGAATAAAACACACACAAACACATTGAAAAATGCCACAAAGAAATGATTTCTGAACAAAAATTATGTAACAAATATATTCACAATCATAAAATGTATAAAAAAAATAAAAAAATAAAAACTTGCATTGGGATTCGAACCCGCGTGCTTAGATTTGAAATCCACTTTCACACACCCGTCACCCGACTTAACCACTTACACGTACTTATCATGTGGGAAGATAGGCTAACTGAACGTTTTACTGTTTGACAGTTCTGATATAATTTTAAAGGTATTCCGATATAACAACGACTTTCACCGATCTGTTTAAGGGATAAAAATGATTTGATTACTATGATTACTTTTGTTACTTTTGTATTTGAGTACCCGTAATCATATCGAGAATCTTATTTCTCAGTAGGTAGGTATTTTGTATATGTATAGATATAGGTCTAGATAAACATATAGGGTTCTCGCATTCGATCTTTGTTAATGACATACATTACATGTTTTCCGTATACCATCATACCTCCCTTTGTTTCATCTTCTATCTTTTCCTCACCCTCACACCCTTAAAACGCTTCATACCGATAACGATATTCGATAACACTCGTAAAATACCAGTCCCGTCCGTTACTCGCTGGAATACGAAGTAATCAGAATAATCAAAGTAATCAAAGTAGATACAATACTCGCTCTGATACGATTGGTACGAAGTAATCAGAGTAATCAAATTAGATACAATAGTCGTTACTCGCTCTGATACGATTGGTACGAAGTAATCAGAGTAATCAAAGTAACGATTTGCCTCTCTGTATAGTAATCGTTACTTTCGGTATTCGTAAGTAACGAGTACTTTATAACGAACAGATACTTTTTCAACATCTCTAATAGGTTGACCAATTTGTAGTTTTGAAGACTACTTCTAGGGCAAGGTTGAAAAGCTTTGGGGATATTTCTTCTCCTTGTCTCACTCCTCTCTTAATGGGGAAATAAGAAATGTAGAAACCCTATTTATATTAGGTTTGTACTGTACAGTTTCAAACGGTTTGAAACCATAAGCGAATAGTGGACCAGCGCGAGTAGAGGGGGTAGCACTGGTGACTGTATTATGTTCTCTCACTGACCAACTGTTTGCTGACGGTTTCTGACTAGTTTGACTGTTTGCTAGAACGAACCTAATATATTGTATCCGGAGTTTTTATATGGCGATAAAGGGAAAGCACGAAAGCTTGGGTCGAATTACAATCTAAGTGTTTATAAATATTATTAAAATATTTGTCGCTTATTTATCAAGTTAAAGAGAGAGATAGATGGAGAAAGAGATAGAAAGAGAGTGGGGGAGAGAGAGAGAGAGAGAGAGAGAGAGAGAGAGAGAGAGAGAGAGAGAGAGAGAGACGAGATTAGCAGAAAAGCAAAATTGGATGCTGCATAGGAAATATAAATTAATATAAGTAGCACATAAATGAAATAGTAGAAGACA
The DNA here is from genome assembly GCF_917563875.1 of Diabrotica virgifera virgifera. NCBI lineage: Eukaryota > Metazoa > Arthropoda > Insecta > Coleoptera > Chrysomelidae > Diabrotica > Diabrotica virgifera. The sequence continues at coordinate 63,615,921 of NC_065449.1, read as the reverse complement.
TCTGTTTCTCGAGATATACTTCAACGCCTTATAGGAGACAAATGAAGAGGTTTTCAAGATAAAATTGACTAATCATTCAAGTATTACCTACTTTATCACTAGCAGCTGACAATTCGTTTCATAAATCATACCACAACGCAATTTTCTCCAGTTATGTTTGAAAACTATGTCACATGCAGTTTTTTTATTAATCGAATATTATTTTAATTTTAATATGGAAAGATCACGATTGGTCAAAAATATTCTATTATGTCCCTTGTGGGAATTCACGAGACGCTTCATATAGGTACGTCCCATAAATTAAGTTTGTCCTCTGAGTCGCATAGTAATGTACAATTAATCCATACCATTAATTTCCTCCACGTACGCCGAGTTATTTATATCTCTTTTTATCTATAATGCATCAGTTGCTATATTTGGCTCAGAAGTTTTCATTCGATGATAATTAGGACATGTAGGAACAGGAATAGAGACAATATAATTTAAGAAGATCGTTTATCATTTATTTTTCATTAGAATGACATACTTAAAAATGTGATCTTTCAGTAATATATTATTTTTCGAAATTTCTTTTCGATTAATTTTTTGAGAGTAAACCAAAAATTATGAAATAAATTGTAACGTTTCGACTTCGAATTAACGTATTCTATACGTTTTTTTTACAATTTTGCATTTGAAATTACAATGATACAAATTAATAAAAAGCAATGTATTTCTCTAGTATTTCTACATCAGTATTTCCTACTTGTGTTACTTAAGCCCGGATTACACGAGGCTAGTTTTTCAAGCTAGGATAGCAATCTAGATATCCCGGTATCCTAGCCTGAGTTACTGGCCTGGCTTGGCGCATGCTAGAACGGTTTGCATGTGGCTAGGAAATCTTCAGCCAGTAGCTAGTAATAGAGCAACAAATCCACTGAAAATGGTAAATATTTGTAAAAAAATCAATGTTTGACTGAAATAATTACTTCAGAAACTGTGCCAAATTGCATTGGATGAATTAAGAGAAGCTTTATTGAAAAACGCGTTTGGACTTGGATTTAAATAAGGAATGAACTTCACAATGGAGACTTAAAAGAGTATATCAGTATTTTACAAATGATGCCAGATGTGTTTGATATTCTGTTGAGTCTTGTGATGCCAAAAATTCAACGACAGCATACTATTATGAGAGAGGCTTTTCCAGCAAGAGTAAAATTGGAGATCACCTTAGATTTTCTTTCATCCGGCATTAGTTACAGAAGACTGAGTCACTTTTATCGGGTTTCAAGATGTTCCATATCTAAATACATACAAGAGGTATGTGAAGAAATCTTCAAGGCATTGAAAGAAAACATAAAGTTATTATTAATCTCGGCACTTAATGTTGGATTATTAGTTTTAGAAGCACGTGGTTATCTCTTTGAAAAAAGAATGTGTGTGTACCTTGTACGCACGTAAGAAGTTATACTTCTACTACATATTATGTGATTTTTAAGACAATACCAAAAATTTAAAAAAAATAAAAGAATAAAACGCACACAAACACATTGAAAAATGCCACAAAGAAAAAATTATTTCTGAACGATATTAATTGTTGGCAAAAATTTTAAATACGCATTTTCTGAAAAAAAAAATTATATAACAAATATACTTACAATCATAAAATGCATAAAAAAATAAAAAAATAAAAACTGCATCGGGAATCGAACCCGTGAACTTCGCGGCGCTTTGATTCGTAATCGAAGCCTAAACTCACTCGTCCAATTCCACATTATTCGTCATGTGGAAAAATAGGGTAACTGAACGTTTTACTGTTTGACAGTTGTTTTGAATATAATTAAATTATGTACTTTAAATTTTGTGGAAGAAAATATTAAAATATAACAAAACAGTAAGAAAACAATATATTAGATGAAGATTGGTAGAACTTTTGTTGGTAATCAAATTAAGTATGTAAATCAAAGCATTACATACCTACTAGATAAATAAATCTACGCCAAAAAATCATAATTTAAAAATAAAAATCGGACCTAATTTGGGATTTCTCTCTAAAATCCCCATTCTTGAGAAAATAAATGTATGTATTCCAACCTAATCCAAATGTACTTATAATTACAATATGATTATAATAAAAACTACTTACCAAATTAGAATGAGTTTTCCTTGTCCAAAATAATCCAAAAGTCCAAAAATATAGGTATATGAAAACTATTTAAAAAGGCAGTATAACTATTAACTAACTTTGTTTCTTTTCCCACAAATTTCAAAACGCAACAACCATAAATAATCAAACTACGTACAGCTGTGCCACAGCCGCCATATTGAATAATTTTTGACATGTCATTTGAACATCCAATCAGAACAAAGTTATAATGCGCATGCGCCGGGATCATAGGGTTTAACATATAAAAATTCACCTTCATATCGCCGGTAATGAAGTATAACTTCAAAAATAAAACAGGTCGACGTTAGGCACTTGCCGTTCGAAAACACTAGCTTTGTCGGCCAGACGAGGGTGGTACACAAGCCAGAGCCAGGATATTAAAACCAGTAGAGGGGGAAGCAAGTAGCTTAACAAAATAGAACTACTCCATGCTATTAAACTATCCTAGCTTAAGACACTGGCTTACTGTCTTTCTCACTAGCTTATTAGCCTACACGCGAAGCTAGTTCTGTATACACGAAGCTAGTAATACTAGCTTGCTTGCTAGTTTAAAAGCGCTAGCTTGCTATCCTAGCTTGAAAAACTAGCCTTGTGTAATCCTGGCATTACGGTAACAAATTCGGTATAATATTTTAATTAAAGTAATATTTTAATTAAAATGAAGTAGAAACTAAAAAGCGGATACTGATTAACAATAATTAAGAAATGGACATAGCCATATTAGTCTAGGCGCCAAATAGAGGTCACCGTGTCATTTTCAATTCTGATGGACGAACTCAACGGTTTCTTATGGATTTTTGGCTGCTGATTACGAATTTCGAGGGGGGATTTCGATCCGAGTGGTCAGAAAATTATTATAAACAATTTAATTGTTCATAAATTGTTTATAATGCTCTGGCTCATAAAATAAAAAAAATAGAAAAAACATTTTTAAATAAAATTTGTTTCTTAATAAAAAATGAAGAAATAACCGTTTACTAAACTTAAATCTGATAATCAGAACTCAAGATATTGTAAAATTAGTGCACAATGCAAATTGCAAATTGCAAAATAAGTATTTTTCGAAGCTTTATCGATCGTAACTCGGCTTCTACGCATGCAAATGAGCCTTATAAGGTGTCCTTTTAAAGCTTAATTAAGGGGCTTCCAAACAAAGTTTGTTAAATTATTTGATCTTCATTTGTTTTAAAGTTATACCCGTTTGAAGTTAAAATTTTCTCAAAAAAATTGTATATTAATTTGTTTATAAAGGTTTCAAGCAAACTTGAGCTATAAACATTTATACTTTAATTAACAATAATGATAAAAAAACTCAAAAGGAATAATTTGAGCTTACGAAAATGTTCGTAAGTTTATTTTTGGCTAAGATGTCGATATTTTAATGGCGCGCTATGAGGCGCAAGATTGGCTCACAGTCAAGTAAGTATGTATTCTTCGACGCTTTATCGTTCGTAACTCGGCTTCTACGCAAGAAAATGAGCCAATATGTGATATCCATATAAAAATGGAACGAGTTCTTTTGCAACATCATCATTGCATATAAAACGAGCATTTATGATGTGGCGGCATACACACAATTGACGGGCCTTGATGATGCTGCAAAAGAACTAGATCCACTTTATATGGATATCATATAGACAATTAGACTCTGAAGCCTCAAAAAGTTTTAGTTTTACTGCCTACAAGGACAGACTTGTACCACCATGTAACTGTTAAAATAAAAAAAAAGAACTTATGCAGATGTAAAAAAAATTGATATTCCCTTTATATCTCTATGCAGATTTGCAGATGCATGAAAAAAAATGTTTGTAAAAATAGTATTAATAAATAATATCAACTTACTTTTTAGTTATACTTCTGAAATATTAGTTTTTAATGTTTTTTTTTCTTATTTAGTGCAAAAAATAGAAGACAAAGTAAATAGAATGAAAGGTGATACGAGGTACAGTATGATGATTTAATTATAAATTATATGATAAAATTTTATTAGGATCTTCAAAAACGAAAAATGAAGATAACGTATGTATACATAGAAATTATAATTTGCATCGAGAAGTTATAGACCAGAGAAATAAGGAAAAAAAATATCGTGTTGGTGACACATCCCCCTCCAGGCTGAAACCAAATTTTTCGAGTAATATGGTCATCTATAATAATAACCTATATTATGTTTCCTGCAGCCGATTTTGGTGATATACATAGTTATAAACAAATGAAGATCAAAAAACGGTAAATTTTCGCTTATTTCGTCTCTTACTAAAAAATTGGGCATTTTAAACAAATTTGAGAGTAATAAACTCATAAACCGTATAAAAAACTTCAATATGGCGTTCGCTGAATATGTCTATTCTTATTGGTTACTTAGAAAATTGCCAAATAAATCATAAATTTTGAGTTTTTATAAACATTCATAACTTATGTAAAAATTAACTTAGAACCTTCTTATTACATGTAATGCTGAGACTTATGGTGCTTAAATTACACCCTAAATTCCAAAGCAATTGGTCAAATAGTTTAAAAGTTATTTAATTTGTTTTTCCGAAATTAATTTTTTTTGCAGCACTGTAAGTCAGAAAATGATGAAGTTACAGTAATATTTTGGATAGTTTATGAAAGAAGAAAATTTACAGTATTAATTTAATTTAAAAAAAATTACAAAAAATAATTATAGATATTGCAAAATAATTTTGCAAAAACATGTGAATTAAAAAAATGGGGGGGCTAACTTTGTCCCTAAATGTCCTAGAACAGTTGTTTTTCTTTCTAAATGTGTATAAAAATTCAGTCTTTCTAAATATGAAAAAATAATTTTTCTACGGGTAACGGTTAAAAAGTTATTCTAATTGTTTTTAAGTAAGCAAAAAATGGACATGTTTTTGCAAAATAATTTTACACTGTTTAAAGTTATTTTTTGTCATTTATTTTTAATTAAGGTAATAGTATAAATGTTCTTCTTTCATAAACTGTCCGAAGTATTATTGTAACCTCATAATTGTCTGACTTATAGTGTTGCAAAAAAAAATGAATTTGAGAAAAATAAATTAAATAACTTTTAAGCTATTTGACCAATTGCTTTGAAATTTAAAATATAATTTAAGTACAAGAAGTCTCGGCATTCCGCGTAATAAGAAGATTCTAAGTTAATTTTTACCTAAGTTACGAATATTTATAAAAACTAAATATTTATGATTTATTTTGCAATTTTCTAAGCAACCAATAAGGTTGGACATATTCAGCGAATGCCATATTGAAGTTTTTTATACGATTTATGAGTTTCTTACTCTCAAATTTGTTTAAAGTACTTAACTTTTTGGTAATAGACGAAAAAAGCGATAATTTACCGTTTTTCGATCTTCATTTGTTTATAACTATGTATATCATCAAAATCGGCTGCAGGAAACATATAGGTTAATAATATAGATGTCCATACTACTCAAAAAATTTGGTTTCGGCCTGGAGGGGGATGTGTCACGAGAAAAACCTTATTTCTCTGGACTATTAGCGCGTGAACCTTTACGCGGTGAGCTGATCTTGCGCCTCATAGCGCGCGCCATTAAAATATCGACATCTTGGCCAAAAATAAACTTATGAACATTTTCATAACGTCAAATTGTTTCTTTTGAGTTTTTCTATCATTATTGTTTATTAAAGTATAAATGTTTATAGCTCAAATTTGCTTGAAACCCCTATAAATAAATGAGTGTCCAATATTTTTAAGAAAATTGTAAATTCGAACGGGTATAACTTTAAAACAAATGAAGATCAAGTAATTTAACAAACTTTGTTTGGAAGCCTGTTAATTAAGCTTTAAAACAACCACTTCTAAGACTCATTTGCATGCGCAGAAGCCGAGTTAAATCGATAAAGCTTCGAAAAATACTTATTTTGCAATTTGCAATTTGCATTGTGCACTAATTTTACAATATCTTGAGTTCTAATCGTTAGATTTAAGTTTAGTAACGGTGTTTTCTTGGTTTTTTATTAAGGAACAAATTTTATTTAAAACATTTTTTTTCATCTCTTTTAGTTTATGAGCCAGAGCCTTATAAACAATTTATAAACAATTAAATTGTTTATAACAATTTTTTGACCACTCAAATCGAAATCCCCCCTCGAAATTCGTAATTAGCAGCCAAAAATCCATAAAAAACCGTTGAGTTTGTCCATCAGAATTGAATATGACACGGTGACCCCTCTGGCGCCTAGACTATATCTTTTATGTTTCTAGCTTTTTTTGTATCACATACTTTAAATTTTATGGTAGGGGAGCCCAAGCGGGGATTTTTGCAGTTACTCGAGCGCGTCAGAAAATCACATGGGGAGAAACCTTGTACCCTGTAAATGTACCCCTACCATATATGGACTCGTAATACAGGGGCGTGCGTTGGGGGTACTGCGTAAAAAAATCTATCCTGAGAAAAATTCGAAAATTTCAGATTAAGACAAGGTCAGTTAAGTACCTACGTGAAGAATAGTGTATATTTCTGACGATCAAATCTGACGATTTGAGCGGGTAAGGAAATGGGCAGTCGCGAACCAAAAAACTGAAAGATACGCTTTCAATATTTTTTAAAAATCTATCGAATGACATCAAACACGACCACCCACCGAGGTGGGGTAGTGGGTTACTTTAAAATCTTAAACAGGAGTCCCCATTTTTTTTTGCAGATTTGGATTCCTTACGTAAAAATAAGTAACTTTTGTTCGAGACAATTTTTCGAATTATGGCTGGATGGCGCTATAATCGGAAAAAACGATTGTTGGAAGTGTAAAATTAAATTAAAAATGGAGTCCCAACTAAAATGGAAAACTTGACTTTTCTGGTTTTATTATCGAATCTTAACAACCAAATAGGTCTCCATGACGCTTTAGTAACTAAATCGGTAATTTCAAAAACAACACGAGTCACATATTCCTAACTTTACAGAAGAGCAAAGAAAACTAACTAGTTGAAAGATGGATGAAGTGGATTATATCAAAATTCAGAGTTATGTTGTAGTTTTGTTCCTAATGTTTTTACTGGACTGGTGTCGTTTTTGCACACAACATGAGTTTATCTTAAAGGAGTATTCCTCTCAAAAAGTTAGTTTCCGAAAATTGTGGACTTATGCTGTTTTTGAAATGACCGATTCAACTGCAAATTTAGCATCCCAGCCTCCCCTACTATTTCTTATTGAAAATAGAATAAAACTAATTTATTAGAATTGAAATTTTTCTCAAACTTTTTATTTTAGTTAAAATAAATTTAGTATCCGGTTTCCTTGGCGGCTCACTGTAGTTTAAAGAAAATAAGTGATCCAATTTAAAATTGAACCGTTTTGCTCTTCAACTAATGTTTGGTGAATCAACAAAAATATATTTTCGTATCCAAATGGCCTCGTGGTGATTATTGCTTAATAAGACCTTATTGACGATACAGTATTTGCTTTTTGTGCAACCTGGGTGTCAATTGATCAATAAACAAATAAAAACCCACTTCAAAGAAGCAATCTCGTTAGAAAATTCATTGGCGGCAACGAACAGAATACTTTCTCTCGCTTATCCATTAAAATGTTTGAGAACGAATTAGGAAAATGGTACGCACCACCAGTCAACACACAATTAATTTTCACATGCACGTAGCACCAGGGGCGTACAAGAAAATCTCTCCAGTTAACAAAATTATAAATATAACATAAATACTCGACGTCATAAAAATAAAATGATATATCTGGATGATGAAATGATTGTGAAAAGTGAGAGTTTTAAATAATACCTAGGATCGGTATTACAGAGTAATGGGGAAATGTATGGGGATGCATGTAATAAAATTAGGGTTGGATCAGTTGGATGGATGAAATGAAAGGAAGCGAGTGGTGTGTTGTGTGACAGAAATATTCCAATGAAGCTAAAGAGAAAATTATACAGGGTGTCTCGAAAAGATTGGTCATAAATTATACCACACAATTCTTGGGTCAAAAACAGTTCGATTAAACCTAACTTACCTTAGTACAAATGTGCTCATAAAAAAAGTTACAACCCTTTGAAATTACAAAATAAAAATCGATTTTTTTCAATATATCGAAAACTATTAGAGATTTTTTATTGAAAATAGACATGTATCATTGTTATGGCAAGAACATCTTAAAACAAAATTATAGTGAAATTTGTCTACCCCATAAAAATTTTATGGGGGTTTTGTTCCCCCCAAACTTTTGTGTACGTTCCAATTAATTCATTATTGTGGTACCATCAGTTAAACACAACGTTTTTAAAACTTTTTTGCCTCTTAGTATTTTTTATATAAGCGAGTTCTTATCGAGATGCGGCTTCTTTTTTAATATATTTACAATAAAATTTTATGGGGGTTTTGTTCCTTTAAACCTCACAAATGTTTGTGTACGTTCCAATGAAACTATTATTGTGGTACCATTAGTTAAACACAGTGTTTTTAAAACTTTTTTGTCTCTTAGTCTTTTTTTGACAGGTCACCTTTTATCAAGATGTGGCTTCTTTTCCAAAATATGCCTAAAAATGTAAATTATAAATAAATTTTTAGTTTATTAACAGGTCTCTATAATCGTACTTAAACCATATACAAATATGTGGTGGAATCGACAAATACTCAAAATATCTCGATAAACGCTGGCTTATTGAAAAAGTACTAAGAGGTAAAAAAGTTTTAAAAACATTGTGTTTAACTAGAGGTGCCACAATAATAATTTAATTGGAATGTACACAAAAGTTTGGGGGGTTTAAGGGAACAAAACCCCCATAAAATTTTTATGGGGTGCACAAATTTCACTTTCATTTTTTTTTAAGATGAAGCTGCCACAAAAATGCCACATGTCTATTTTCAATAAAAAATCTTTAAAAGTTTTCGATATATGAAAAAAAATCGATTTTTATTTTGTAACTTCAAAGGGCTGTAACTTTCTTTGTGTGCACTATTGTATATAGGTAAGTGAGGTTTAATCAACCTATTTTTGACCCCAGAATCTGTGGTATAATTTATGACCAATCTTTTCGGGACACCCTGTATAAATCAGCCATACGACCGGCTATGATGTACGGAACTGAATGCTGGACAGATAAGACAGTATGCTGGACAGAAATGAGAATGCTTAGATGGATGAGTAAAGTTACAGGGATAAAATTAGGAATGGGTATATTTATTAGGCGAAGTCTAGGGATGGCACAATTGATGCCAAAATGAGAGAGCATAGGTTAAGATTGTTTGGTCATGCTCAATGTCGAGATATCAATCGCCCAATAGATGACCAAAGAAGACCTGGAGTGAGACAGAACATCTCGGTAAAGGGAATTCATGTTGATATGACCCAAGATAGAAACCAATGGAGATATGCAATTAGGGAAGCCGACCCCGGATAGGGATAATGGCTAAAAGAATACACGACGTCATAAATAGAAGTAGATAAAACTGGCTGTTTCAAAAAGATTTATGGATAATAAAAGTTATAAAATTATGTTATACAGTCTATATCCAGAAATTAACATATTTTAATTACTTCGTAGTTCATCCCCTGGCTTCTCCTAGGTCCTAGAATACTGGCCGGTTTAGACCAGGCGAAAACGGCGGGTTCGATAGAAAAAATATTCCCATGAGATTTTTTTGCATAATCACATTCGTGAGACGCCCAGAATAAGGTTCAAGAAGTCGCCCACGCGAAAAGTGGTCCAATTTTTTTAACAATTTCTTTTTAATCACATTGCAAAAATCAATATTTTTGGCCCGGAGAAATTTTTTTTTAGATTTTTCGGACCATTCCGGACAGAAAAGGTCTCTTATAATTTTTCTTTAAAGTTATCGTGTTTGAGTTATAAGCAATTTAAAATGTGAAAAACACGAAAATGGCCATTTTTAAGACTTAATAACTCGGTTAAAAATTATTATTACTCCAGGCTGTGGGTGAAAAATAGGTCGATTTCAGGATATAATTCAGGAATTTTTGAAACCTATCAGGTGTTGTCAAGGACGATGCCAGGAATAACTTCTACTAAAATGTGACCAAAAATATTGTGAGCTTTTTTTGTTATTGCGATTTCATTTGTTAAATTTGCGATTTTTAAAGATTTTTAATTTTGCAGCTTAGGATATTAATTCTAGGGAAAAACTTTTTAATAGAAAGTTGTAGTAAATTAAAAAACCTACAATTTGAGCTGTGGTAAGTTTGATTTCGTTTATTGGTTATTGCAACACAGCCTGCGAAAAGTCCAAAATGGCCGTTTTTTACAATTGCGTTATTTATTGTACAAATAATTTTTTTTATTTTTTAAAGCTTTAAAATGAAGATCTTTCAATTCCAAACATAAAAAAAAATTTAAGGCCGGATTAACGAATTTGTTGCTTAGATATTATAAATTGTTTATCCCAAGAGGTCAAATGTCGAAGGCTATAACTTTTTGAAAAAAAATCGTAGAGAGTTGGTGAAACATCCAATCTCCTTCTAAAGAGTTATATTTTCATATTCTGATGTAAATAAATGCGTAAAACATTTTTAAACTTCTAATTTTTGGGTTTGAAAATAAGGGGGCAAATTTCGTTATAAACATTTAGAGCTGAAGCGGCCCTGTACATCCTATGAGTTTTTAACTTACAGATTATTGTTTCTAAAAAGGAAACGAAGATTTATAAAAAAATAAAAAATTTCTACGACGAAACTGAAGCCGAGCTAAATGTTGGGCTTGAAAATAAGGGGGCAGTTTTCGTTATAAACATTTAGAGCTGAAGCGGCCCTGTACATCCTATGAGTTTCTAACTTACAGATTATTGTTCCTGAAGACGAAACGAAGATTGATAAAAAAATAAAAATTTTCTACAACCAACTGAAGCCGAGATAATTGTTTCTTTTTCTTAAATCGTAGTGCCTTTATTTACAACAATTAAGAAATTATTTTACGGTCATTGACTAAAGAAAGACTTATATTATATTAAATTAAAAATAATTATAAAATATAGTTACATTTAATTATTAAAAATTATTTTTAAAATCGTTGCTTTTGCGAGCGTCCGAATTTTGCAAATCGCCCGGCTCGCTTCAAATCCGCGCGCTCGGAAAATTTTTACGTAACTTGTATTAAATTTTGACCGAAAATAATTTAATAATATTACCATTATAATATACAGTCTATTTACCACTGTATTTGTTTTTCTTGATAAACTTTTATATGTGAAATCTCATTTCTGAAGAAATAATATTACAAAAATGATAGATATATATAAAATATATAACTATATTTTTAATTTTTTCATTGTTATATAAATATAATAATAATGTTACTTCTTATTATATAATATAAAACTTTTCTTCTTGTAGTGACTATCCGTTTTGAATGTTGGCGACCATCATGGCAATCTGTACTTGCACACTAAATCGGTACTGCTGCTCTAAAAAGATTTGTAGTTGTTGTGTTAAACGACGTACGTAAATTTTCTAGCAAGGTAATCCTTCGCCTTCCTGGTTCTCAGTTTCCAAATGGGGTTTGCCAAATTGCCATGATGGTCGCCAACATCCAAAACGGATAGTCACTACAAGAAGAAAAAGTTTTATATTGTATAATAAGAAGTAACATTATTATTATTATATTTATATAACAATGCAAAAATTAAAAATATAGTTATATGTATCATTTTTGTAATATTATTTCTTCAGAAATGAGATTTCACATATAAAAGTTTATCAAGAAAAACAAATACAGTGGTAAATATACTGTATATTATAATGGTAATATTATTAAATTGTTTTCGGTCAAAATTCAATACAAGTTACGTAAAAATTTTCCGAGCGCGCGGATTTGAAGCGAGCCGGGCGATTTGCAAAATTCGGCGGTTCGCAACAGCACCGATTTTAAAAATAATTTTTAATAATTAAATGTAATTATAGTTTATAATAATTTTAGTCTTTCTTTAGTCAATGACTGTAAAATAATTTCTTAATTGTTGTAAATAAAGGCAGTACGATTTAAGAAAAAATAAACAATTATCTCGGCTTCAGTTGGTTGCAATTTTTTTGTATTTTTTTTATAAATCTTCGTTTCGTCTTTAGCAACAAAAATCTGTAAGTTAGAAACTCATATGATGTACAGGGCCGCTTCAGCTCTAAATGTTTATAACAAAATTTGCCCCTTATTTTCAAACCAAACATTTAGCTCGGCTTCAGCTGGTCGTAGAAATTTTTTATTTTTTATAAATCTTCGATTTCTCTTCAGCAACAATAAATTGTAAGTTAAAAACTCATAGGATGTACTGGGCCGCTTCAGCTCTAAATGTTTATAACGAAATTTGCCCCCTTATTTTCAAACCCAAAAATTAGAGGTTTAAAAATATTTTACGCATTTATTTACATCAGAATATGAAAATATAACTCTTTAGAAGGAGCTTGGATATTACAACAACTCTCTACGATTTTTCTTCAAAAAGATATAGCCTTCGACATTTGGCCTCTTGGGATAAACAATTTATAATATATAAGCAACAAATTCGTTAATCCGGCCTTCCAATTTTTTTATGTTAGGAATTGAAAGATCTTCATTTTAAAGCTTTAAAAAATAAAAAAAAATTATTTGTACAATAAATAACGCAATTGTAAAAAACGGCCATTTTGGACTTTTCGCATGCTGTTTTGCAATAACCAATAAACAAAATTAAACTTACCATAGCTCAAATTGTAGGTTTTTTTTTACAACACAAATTTCTTCAGCATCTTGTAGGGGGGCTTTAAACTTTGATTTAGTTACTTTCTGACTTTCATAGTAATAATTTTTAACCGAGTCATGAGTCATTAAACCTTGAAAATGTCAATTTTTCGTTTTTATTTTTAATTTTAAAATGCTTTTACCTCGAAAACGATTAACTTTAGAGAAAAATTATAAGAGACCTTTTTTATCCAGAATGGTCCAAAAAATCTAAAAAAAATTTGTTCCGGTTAAAAATATTGATTTTTGCAATTTGATTAAAAAAAATTGTTAAAAAAAATTTGGACCACTTTTCGCGTGGGCGACTTCTTGAATCTTATTTTGGAATGTCTCACTAATGTGATTATGCAAAAAAAATCTCATGGGAATATTTTGTCAGATATAACTTGAATATTTCCGTTAAATTCTAAGGAACCATTGTAGTATCTCCCAACAGAGCCGATAATTATAGTCCCCGAACAATTATTTTAATCAGTTTGTCGTTTGTCCACTGTGTGTTATTCATATACTCCAGGAAAATAAGGTTTTTGTCGGGACACTTGAGCAGCCAGGTTGCAAATGGGTTTTTTGGGTACTATATACCTAATATATTATACATACAAAAATGCCCGTCACAGTTCGGACGAGAATTTTAGTTATTAACAAATAAGAGTCAAAAATGGCAGTTTTTTCGTTTAAATCGCTACAGGTAAAAATAGGATAATTAAATATCTTATTAATAGTGTTCTTCTTTTAGTAAATGAGTCAATGTTTAAAACGGTAGTTTTTTAATTTTGGTCCGATCATTTGTTGCTTCGAAAATTGCAAAATAAAACTAAAATTTCGAAAATAAAAAAATTTGCTATAACTTTCGCGAAAGTGACCTTACGACTTTTATATTTCACAAAAAGTTGAGTCAAAGAGTCAATATACTGCACAAAAAATTTTAAGATGATTCGTCAATTAGTTTAAATTTTATTAAATTTGTTTATCCCAAAGAGCTTTTTTTTGTAATGTTATTGTTCAGAAAATAATAATTATATAGAAATTCTGTGAAAACCACATGAAAGAACAATAGTCTTGTTTTCAAATTATTGAAAAAAATCATTAAAAAGTAATTCGTCACTACGAAAACATTTTACTAAAGTAGAGTCATTTTTGGCTTGAAAACAATTTGAATAGCTTTGTTAATATTGACTGTAGAGTAAATTTACCTTGGAATTTCAAAAGCTGGTATTTTTACACAAATTTTCAAAAAAAAAACTTTTCGCCTATCTTAATTACGGTCAAAGTTAGCCACTTTTATTATTTAATTCACAGTTACTTCAATATACATAAAATTCTCCTGTAACAATGTTAATTACCATACTACTCCGAAACGGCTTGGCCGATTTTTATGAAATTTTTCAAGTGTATCCTATGGGACTGAGAATAGGTTTTAATCTATTTTTCATATCCATAAGTTATAAGGGGGGTTGCCCCCCTGACATTTTTTTATTTTTTTCAACAAAATTGTCCATCTTAATTTTATATGATGTAGGATTAAAAAAATACATACAACCCTTAATTTACACTTTTCCATCACCAACCCCTATTTGTTAATACCATCTATATATTTACATCTATAAAATTCTCCTGTCACAGTGTTAGTTGTCATACTCCTCCGAGACCGCTTGACCGATTTTTATGAAATTATATATGTATATTCGGTAGGTCTTAGAATCGGTCGTAATCTATTTTTCATATCCCTGAGTGATAAGGGGAAATTTTGAAATGTTAGGTGGGGATTTACGTACATAACGTACTCTACAAGACTACGAGTACATACAATTTTAAAAAATTATGATTAAAATCCATCAACAAGCTCTGGATATATTAATCGCAGCATATGCTTGAAGAATCAGTTTCATTTTTTGAGTACACGGATTTTAATATTTCATTTCCACCGACTACAAACCGATTTCTTTAGAACGTTACTTTTAAAGCTTTATTAACAACTCTGTTGGAGTTTAAAGTTTACTCAAACTTTTACACATAAACTATATATCTTCAACTTCTAAATGGCGCTAGTTGGGTTGCTTAATTGTTATAAACAAAGTAGTTGTTAATTAAATAAAAAAAGTGGCTAACTTTGACTGTAATTAACCTAGGCAAAAAGTGTTTTTTGAAAATTCGTATAAAAATACCAGCTTTTCAAATCCCAAAGTAGTTTTAATCTACAGTCAATATTAACAAAGTTATTCAAATTGTTTATGAACTAAAAATGACCCTACTTTATTAAAATGTTTTCGGAATGATAAAAATGACTTTTTAATGATTTTTTTTAATACTTTGAAATCATGACTTTTCTTATTTCATGTGGTTTTCACAGAATTGCTATTACATTACTATTTTCTGAACAATATTATTGCGAAAAAAAAAGCTCATTGGGATAAACAAATTGAATAAAATTTAAACTAATTGATCAATTGTCTTAAATTTTTTTTTGCATTATATGGACTATTTGTCTCAACTTTTCGTGCAATATGAAAGTCTTAAATTCATTTTCACAAAAGTTATAGCAATTTTTTAATTTTCAAAATTTTAGTCTTATTTTGCAATTTCTGAAGCAAAAAATGATCGAACCGAAATTCAAAAACTGGCATTTTAAACCTTGGCTCATCTTCTACGATAATAACAGTATAAATAAGATATTTAATTACCCCATTTTTTCCCGTAGCGATTTAAACGAAAAAACTGCCATTTTTGACACTTATTTGTTAATAACTAAATTTCTCGTCCGAACTGTGACGGGCATTTTTGTATGTATAATGTATTAGGTATATAGTACCCAAAAAACCCATTTGCAACCTGGCTGCTCAAGTGTCCCGAACATGGTATATTTTTGCCTTATTTCCCTGGAGTAATATTATTTTAAGTATATGTTTAAATTATTACTACAACGAAGTTTTTCCACTTCATAGTGTAGTTTCATGGTCCTACAATATTTATGTATTGTAAAATAATATCAACGCCTTGCTTTGCCGTTATGTACGTCTATGGATAAACAACAGCAGCATTTAGCGTTCCGTTTATCTTTCGTTTGTAAAAACTACCTCAGCTCAAGAGCTCATTGAAATTCAAATGAGAGTATTTATGACAATTATCGCCTTACAAATAGGCTGACATGACCTTATCCCATGCGCGTTTCAGCTATTTTAGTACTATTTTTAGATCTCATCGCAATTCTCGGTACTTAGACGGTAGACGATACCGATGTGTTTTGTGTTGTTGGTTTTTAATAGATCTATGTCTAAGATCATCAACGGCTTATAGAAACTGCTGCTTAACTTGTTTTTTGTTCGTGTTTAACATGCGTTTATGTTAACAACTTGACAGAAAAACATTTCATACAATGTTTCTCTAAAAACTCATTCCTGTTGGTAATTACTTATTTCATTAAAATTTAATTAATTATGCAAGCTAATACATACTTGTGTTACTGTATTAAGAAGAGGATAGATAATCTTTAGGAAAAGAGAAATATTTGAACAAAATATCCTTATTTTCTTGTCATTTTAATTATTTAAAATAATTACTTTTGAAAATATTTTGCAGTTTATAATAAACACTGTATAAAAAGCGAGAATTACGAAAAGACGTTCCGCTATATTTTCTAAATAAAAGATTGGTAGGATATCGAATAAACATAAGCCAGCCGAAACGTCCATCATAAATAGAAATAATTAGAGCAGTTATAATATTTATACATCATCAAACAATAACAAAAGTCAATAGCAAAAGGACAAAATTAACAAAAATCGACAATTATTGGAATCTATTTAAACGATATAATAATCGACCATGCATTTATTTAAGTTAAACTGCTTTTTTGTTTTAAATTACGTACTTGAATAATTCATATAGGTAATTCTGAAACAGTTCTCTTAAATCATGCGAATTGTATACAATTTTAGTTGAAAATACGTTTATTTAAACGTTTCTATTTGCACTTCGGAAATAGTTCACAAAATACGACTTAAACAAATATTTTTGTTTTGTTATTTGACAATTTCAAAATATTTTAATTTTATCTGCTAAACAGTAAATAAAATTCAAATGTTTTCATTATGCACCAACGTTTCTATACCATTATCGGTGTCAAAGTCACCTCCTAGTTCTTCTTTCGGTCGTAGAAACATGTGATACTCACACAGTGCTAGATCGGGACTGCACGGCGGATGCTCCAGCTTTTTCCACTAAAATTTGTCCCATTTTCTGGAGTTAATCCACCTGTGTGTGGACGAGCATTATCCTGGAGCACAATCACACTTGAATAAGCATACTTCGTCCAAGTCGATATACCAATTTTACTTCATTAATCAGTTGGCAGTAGTACTTCATTTACTAAGTATACTTTGTTCACGGAGACAATAAACGAGCAATGTGCTTCTGCCATTACAAAATATAGCTGCAACAACTTTCCAAGCAGAGAGAGGGATCTTGGCTTTCCGCTTAACATACGTCGGTTAGCGCCACATTTCAAATACCTCCATTCGTTTTATGTCATCCCATGTAAGACTCCAGCTTTCTACTCCGTAGAGACGTAGAGAGGGACACTAGAGAGTTAACATCTAAGAATTCTTACACGTATATTGGTACTTAAAGATAAGTTGCAGAAAATCTTAAGACCGGTTAAAGAGCTTCTGGTTTTGTCAATACGAGTTTATATTATTATTTCGTAGTTATGATTCCAAGTATCCTTAATTCTTCTTCTTTACGTGCCATCTCCGCGACGAAGGTTGACAATCATCATTGCTATTTTAACTTTTGACACTACAGCCCGAAAGAGTTCAGTTGAGCTGCATCCAAACCATTCTCTGTGATTTCTCAGCCACGACATTTTTCTTGTACCTATGTCTTCCTTGAATCTTCTGCATTATCAATTTTTAGGAGTTCATATCTGTCACCACGTGTTACCTATATGACCCAAGTATTGCAGTTTTTTTATTTTAATGGCATCCAGTATCTCCCTGCTGTTCTCTGTTCTTCTACGTACTTCTTCGTTGGTTATACTGTCTGTACAGGGGATTATCAGCATTCTTCGATATGTCCACATTTGAAATGCTTCCAATCTATTGAGACATTGTTTATTAAGAGTCCATGTCTCCACACCATACAAAAGCACTGAAAATACACTTTAGTACCTACTCGTTTTCTAAGATGTAGGCTGAGGTCTCTATTACATAATATTTATTGAATGCACTTCTAGCCTTTTCTATTCTAATTATGATTTCTTTGGTATAATCGTTTGTTTCATTAATATTTGTCCCTAAATAGTTATAATTCTGAACTCGTCCTATCGTCTTATTATTTACGTATAGATTGATGTTTCTAGTATTTTTCTTTGATATAACCATGAATTTTGTTTTCTTTATGTTTAGTGACAGACCAAATTCTGCAATTAGTATTGTAACATCAGCAAATCTAATTTCACATATGGGTAGGCCATTTATTTTTATGCCTGCTACTTCATCTTCTAATGCTTTTTTGAATGTTTCCTCTGAGTATGCATTAAACAGTGATGGCGACAAGACACAGCCCTGTGTAACACCTCTTTTAATTTTTATTTTATTAGTTTTTAAATTATTTATTCTTATGACAGCTTCTTGTTCATAATACAGATTATTTAATTATTATTATTATATCCCGTGTGTCGATACTCTCCCGTGTGTTGTTCTCAGTAGTTCTATTAACGGATTATGTTTCACTGTAAATGCCTTGTTATAATCTAGGAAGCAGACATATATGTCCTGGTTTACATCTAAACATCTCTCTATTAGCACATTGACTGCAAATAATGCTTCTCTGGTTCCTTGAGCATTTCTAAATCCGAACTGAGTTTGTCCAATGTCTTGTTCTAACTTATCTCCTTGTATCCTTAATACTGCAGCCCAAATAGCATATTTTTCCACTCTTTCTGCATTTTTTCTACATACTCAAATATACATTAAATTTGTGTAATTTTTAGAAACATAATTTATATTTCAAAGTGACAACAAAATATTAAATGATCAGTAAATTAGACTGAAAAGATTATCGTAACTCACTTGCAATAACCTGACTGAATAACCTGAATTAAGGGGACATTAATTTCCACTTTAAAATTAAATATCGCCCGAAGCCAAGTAAAAAAGTAGAACCATTTACGTAGCGAACAAGTGAACAAGCAGATTTATCGAGCAATATACACTCTGAGAATTATGGCAATCATTATTTAGCCTGTTAGTGGTTCTGTTGTAAGTTTCAGTCAGAAGCCAAGCCTTTTACAGTGTTTGTTATGGTTGTAATTAGGTGAGTTGTTGTCTTTAAACGACAAGACAACTTAGGAATAAGACTAGTCCGCTTGGTCTCATTCTAGTCCATTTACTGACGGTTTTGCTGTAAATTTTAAAAAAACCGCTTTGGTTGTCATGGAATTTGGCATATACATAGCTAACATGTCAAAGAAAGAATGTACAGATGTGTGATTTTGCCCTGGGGCTGAGTTTCACTCCTTCTCGGGGGTGAAAAAATATATGTTCAAAATAAGTCCGGAATTGGATAAACTGACTAATTCTCAGCAACTTTTTTGTTGTATAGAGTTTTTTTCACTTAGTCAATACTTTTAGAGTTATTTGCGAGTGAATATGTTCATTTTTCAACAAAAAAACACGTTTTTAGACGGTTTTTCGCAAATAGCCCAAAAACAAGTATGTACATATTTTATCGAAAATAATATTCCTAACAAAAATATAACTTATAAAAAAGTAAGAAAAATGGTGTACATATAAGCTATCTAGACCCAATAGAAGCAGAGTTGTAGCCAAAGAAAAATAGGTTTATATGTATTCGTCTAATTCCAAATGAAATATTTCAACGTAAAATAACCAAAAAATGAAGCACCTTTTTGGGGAAATCTCATTGTAACTTTTTTAAATGTGTTTGAAAAAATGCTTTTCTTCAAAACAACTTAAAAATTATTAGTGATACCCAAAATCTCAAAGAGTAAAAAAATGTAGATTTTATTTTTCTGAATATATTGGATTTTTTGTTTTTCTGTTAGACAAAAATTGGTTAAGATATGGCTTTTCAAAATTTGCATACACTCGTAATTAGTGACTCGCTCAAGCCCTTTCAAGTGAAGCGGTAACGATTGATTTCATTTGGGATGCTAATTAGGGGGTGTTTTTCACGTTCTTTTTTACCAAAAAAAAGGGACCAACTTTTTTTTAAACGTAACTTACGTACTTTTGATGCTAGAAACTTTTTTAAAAACAAAAATAATATAAATAATTTTAAAAAAGTAGTTGTAATGAGTTTTCCCCAAAAACTGCTGATTTTTTTGGTTATTTCACGTTGCAATTTTGATGTGTAATTCGACAAATATAAACGTATATTTCATTAGCTACAACTATGCTTCTACTGGGCCTAGATACCTGATACATAGGTACACCAATTTTCATATAAGATATATTTTTGCTAAGAATGTTTTTTTTTTGATAAAATCCTTATTTTTGGAGTTATTTGCCAAAAAAACGTCTAAAAACGTAGTTTTTTGTTGAAAAATGAACATATTCACTGGCAAATAACTCAAAAAGTATTGACTTAGTGAAAAAACGCTATAGAACAAAAGTTGCTTAAAATTAGTCAGTTTAACTATTTCCGGACTTAATAGTTTGAACGTATATTTTTCACCCCCCGAGAAGGGGTGAAACACCCTCAAGGCAAAGGCTCACAACACAATATCACTTTTTTTCTTTGAAAATGTTAGTGTGTATGACAAAATTTTACGTCAATCCAAGCGGTTTTTTAAACTTTGGAGGTTTTGCAATATTTTCCCGTGAGTAAATGGACTAGGACTAGTCCGCTTGGTCTCATTCTGCGGGATCAGAAAGACGAAAGTAATTATGTGCGTCATCAGGTAACCTCACCCAGACCATAATTGCGATTATTAATGATGGTTTATTTACTCGTAAGAGGGGCGGGCTTGACTGTGATTAGACATCTGTTGCATATTTTGTTAGGTGTTAACATTTATATTAAAGGTCGCTTTAAAAATTTATGTGTGAGACACAACCTGTTGTAATACATCGAGTAGCAATGAAATGTTATGACACAGATAGTTTAAACTCTGCTTTTTGTTTACCGAATAAATTATGCAATTGTCAACACATTTACCAAACTTTTGATGTGGTTATTAATCACTTAACAAACAAGAAAGAAATTGGAAGTGACGTAATAGCATATTACTCAAAAAGGGCGGTAAATTGTTACACACGATTAAAAAATCTAGTACACTTTCATTGTGTGTATGTGTATACAGAGTTGGGATAAAGTATGGAACCAAGCAAGTATCTTTGAAACGAAAAGAACAATATTTATGAAACTTTGCATGCAAGTACAGTGACGCAAAAGGCACCTAATGCCATATTTTTTGCTACTACTCCACTTCCGGTTTCACCGGAAATGCCCTTAACTTGTTTACTTTAAATGGCCCTGTATATTTTTGCAGATTTTAAAAGAACTTGTTATTTTTAATTCATACATACCAAGTTTGGAAGAAAAACTATTAAAACAAGAAATAAATCTCTTTCTTCTTCTTCATGTGCCGTGCTCGATTATCGAACGTTGGCTATCAAATTGGCTATAGTAATTTTGTTAACGGCAGCTCGGAAAAGGGATGCAGAGGATCTGTTAAACCATTCTCTCAGGTTTTTAAGCCATGACGTTCTTCTTCGACCTGGCCCTCTTCTTCCGTCTACCTTGCCTTGTATTATTAAATGGAGTATATTATATCTCTCTGGGTGTCGCATAACATGGCCAAAATATTCAAGTTTTCGATTTTTAACTGTTCTGACGACTTCTGTGACTTTTCCCATCCGGTGCAAAACAACTTCGTTACGAACTCTATCCACCCAACTTATTCGTAGGATTCTTCGGTATACCCAAATTTCAAAGGCTTCCAATTTCTTGAGAAGAGTAAATCTCTTTGCAGTTAAAAAATAGGTTACTTTGTTTACGTTAGACCAATGATATTATAAATAAAAAAGTAGGTACTATCAAATGTTGAAAATTCTTGCCGTTCACCTCCTGACAACGTGCAAGCCTATAAATAAATTTGTGACTATCTTTTTGCAAGATTTCTCCACGTATTAGTTCACATTCATCTCATAAATTATTCTTTGTCTCAAATCCTGGAAGCATGTTGGTCGCCTAACGTAAACACGTGATTTTAGATAACCCCAAAGAAAAAAATCTAACTAGTTGAGGTCCGGAGAACGAGCGGGCCACTGTATGAATCCTCTACGCCTAACCAAATGATTTAGAAAATTCACCTCCAAAAAATTAAAATTCACCATAACCGATTTATTATTAATATTTCAATACGATCTTTTTCACTTAAATGAACTATTTTTAATACAACTTATTTCTGTCAATTAGTTTAGTAACGGTTTTATCTACTATACTAAATTCAAATAAGTCATGCAGTGCACGTAAACAACAATTTTAGTCTACAGTATAGATATTACCTACCTACTCGTTTATTTCCTACTACGTTGTATTAATACAAAACATTATCTACGGACACTTTTAACAAATTTTTTCTTCCAAAAATGGTATGTATGAATTAAAAATAATAAGTTCTTTTAAAATCTTCAAAAATATACAGCCCATTTAAATTAAATAAGTTAAGGGTATTTCCGGTGAAACCGGAAGTAGAGTAGTATCAAAAAATATGGCATCAGATGTCTTTTGCGTCACTGTACTTGCATGCAAAATTTCATAAATATTGCTCTTTTCGTTTCAAAGATATTTGCTTGGTTCCATTCTTTATCCCAATCCAGTATTTTAAACTTTTTAACATAATTATTAAGAAATAATCATAACAACTATTCTTCAGAGGTTAAGAAAAGACAAAGAAATTATTAACACCGGAAAGAACAGGCATCCCGTTGGTTCTTTGAGCATTGCTTCATTTTACGATAGGTAGGTTGCTAACCTCGCCTATTTCTGTTTCATAGACCTAGAGAAAGCGTTTGATAGAATCCAATTAAAAGATGTGATACACCTACTATATGAGAAAAATTTACCACTGGATATCATAAAACTGATAGAAAAGATATATGGAAGAAATAAAATAGAAATGAAAGTCAATGGAATAATAACAGGAGTACAGGAGGGTAAAAAATGGGAAAAAGAGGGTACAAAATGGGCAATAGAGAGATAAAAATACTCTGTTACGCTTATGACACCGTGTTAGTAGCAGAGTGCGAAGACAACCTACAAAGATTATTGCACGAGTTCAACATTAACACAAAAGAAATGAATATGAAAATATCAGCCCAAAAAACAAAAAGCTTAGTAATTGCCAAAGAACCAATAAGATGCAAATTGGAGTTAGACAATCAAATTATACAAGTACATAATGACTTTCAAATATCTGATAATTAATCTATCAGCCGACAACAATATCGAAGAAGAGGTAAAAGACAAAATAATTAAAGCCAGTAGAACGGCCGTATGCCTAAACGACACAATTTGGAAAAACAAACACCTAAGATTGGAAACAAATACCCGAATATATAAGTCAGTTATTAGGCCAGTTATGACTTACACGGCCGAAACAAGACCAGATACAAGCAAAACACGAAGACATCTGGAAACCAACGAAATGAAGATCTTAAGAAGGATTGCTGGAAAAGGACTACAGGATAGGGTAAGAAGTGAGGAAATCAGACGCATATGTGGGGTAGACAATATAAATACCTGGGTAAAGAACAGAAAAGAAGAGTGGAATGAGCACATAAGCAGGATGTCTGAATCAAGGATAGTAAGAATAGCCAGGGACAAGTCACCGTTAGGCAGGAGTAGTATGGGACGCCCAAGGAAAAGATGGGATGACAACTTAGGGGCTGAATGAAAGGCACCGTTGAAGAAAAACAGGCAGTACTGCCTATATAAAAGAAGAAGAAGGAAAGAACAGAAAATTGGCTTACTTCGGCCACATTATGCGTAATAATAAATACCGACTTCTACAGTTGAATCTACAAGGCAAAATTGAGGGCACGAGAGGACCTGGATCCTGGATGTAGACGATATCCTGGCTGGCCAATCTTATGAAGTGGACTGGTCTAACGTCAATTGATCTATTTCGAGCTGCTGTGAATAGAATAAGATGGGCCAATGTGGTCGCCAACATCACTAGAAGATATGCACAGACTCTTTCACATTTATGTCTGAGAGTTTCGAGTTTCAGATAGTCTTTAGGACATGCTATCGACCCTATTTGGCTTAAGTCGACAACTACGTAAACTTTTTTCTCGCTCTGCTGCTCATGTTCTCTCCTTGGACCTTTTTCGGCCCTTGTTGGTCATCATCGCTGTTTTCCTGGCCATTTTCTTTTATCTTGGCAACGGGATCCAGTTCTGTAGCTTCCGAACGATTGAGATTGCGTTGTTCTGTACTGTTTCCTTTATTTGTTGTCAATTCCTGTCCCACGAGCAGCTAGGGAGTGGATGGTTATTCCCGCCACAGCCCCGGATATTGTAGGAAGGTTAATGGATAGATAGAAAAAATGAAATTAGACAAAAACGAGGAAGGACGATTGTATCGTTGAACGATCTAACCCAAGATTGAATGCAAAGCTCTTAGCAGATTAAATAATATACGGTGGCACAAGGATATCAGCAAAGGAAGATTAAATAAAGCATTGGGACCGAAAAGACAATCATGAGATGCTGAACAACAAAAGATGGTATAGACATTTAGATAGAAAACTTAGATGTTTTAAGAGAAAAATCCTCAGAAGAATCTTTGAATCTTATCACGAGTATCACGACCCTAGTAGCAACCAATACCAATTAAATTCCAATGTCTAAGACGGGTTGGCCATCTCCATAGACTCCCTAATATCCGGCTTGCCAAGTTAATCTGGGAGGAAGCCCCACAGGCAAAAGACCCTTAGGACGCCCACGAATGCGATGGAGAGACAATAGATTTAAGAATTAAGATTTAATTATTAATTAAGATTTAAGAATTAAGTCAGATTTAAGAACAATACGGCTACCCACTGACCCACCCATCATGGACGACCTTTCGAGATGGAAGCAGGTTGTCCTGTCAGCCAAGACCCACCCTGTAGTACTACGAGAAGAAGAAGACATTTAGTCCGATTAAATGAGTCGTGACTTCGGACAGCAATGTGAAATTAGAAGCAGCCAAAAGGAGGAAATGTAGAGAAGACTCAAAACAACTGAAGAACTAACATCGAGAAGGCAGTAAACGAGAGAATCGTGGACAACGAGGTTTCCTTAGATAGAAGGTGAAGGAGAAACAGCGAAGATAAACACTATGCAACTATACCTACGTAATGGTTTGAGAACTTACACTAAGTACTTGTTTTTGATTTTATCCAGTTTTCTAAATCGTTAGTATTTTTCTTGCAGTATTTTACTTTTGTAGACAAAGTATATGGAGATGAAGGGAAATAATTACCCTGCTATAATAATAAACTGCCCTAATAACAGTTAGGGCAGTTTTGGAAAGTAGGTATCTGCCCCAGACAAGGAATATAACTTTGAGATAGTTGGACAGTTCGATTATTTGAGAGTAACGTTAACAAATATAGAGACATAATAAATCGAAAAAAGAATGGCTAAAGGTAGTAAAAGTGCTGGAAGTGTAAATAAGAGGTTGAGATCAAAGAAAATTTATGCTAGCGAGACCTGGATCTTGAGCAAAACCACAGAACTGAAACTAGATATATGGGAGCGGGCGATACTCAGAAGAATATGTGGAGGTATAAAAGATGGGAATATCTGGAGAAGAAGAACAAATAATGAAATAATTCAGATGTATGGACAACAAAAAATTTCAAACATTGCCGAAAGTTCAAAGACTAAGATGGCTCGGACACAGCTAGAATGCAGGAAGAATGGATGGATGGCTAGAAACTTTATGGAATCGGTAAAAGAAGACTTGGGATTGTTAGGAGTACAAACAGGAAAAACCTAGCACTATAGTAAGAAAACCATTGAAGCCTTGCGCCTCTAGGGCCTGTTTGAGCTTATTGACTTTTGTAATTATATAAACAGAGTAGAGTGGAGAGTGGAGAACTCATGGGGAGGCCTTTGTCCAGGAGTGGATGCAAACAGGCTGAAGAAAAAGAAGAAGAATTATAATATTCATATTCTGGTAATTAACCAGTTATAGACCATTGATAATAATATGTATTATTGATGTTTTGGCTGCAAAATCGGAAATGGTTTTCAGAATACAATTTTTCAAAACTTTTATTTTAAAAACTATTTCAAATTTTAAATCGAAAAGTCGTTTTAAAATATATTCTTGGTCTTTCTTATTCCTATGGTTCTAATATTAAATCGATTTTTCTAGCAGTACTTTTTTCGAACAAAGTAAATTCTTTCAAACATCCACTTTACAATAAAAACATCCCACTTTTTCCTAAAGTATTCACCTTCGACTTCCTAATTACAACCGATATCCCATTCTTTATAGCTCAATTTGCATCGGTTTTAACAATCTCTTTTGTTCCTTTAATAACATTTTCCTTGCGAGTTGTTCTCACCAAATGTCTAAATCCATTCAAAGACTAAAAGGAGACAGACCCTAAAATATTTTCAATGGTTCAAGACCGCGCTTAAAAACTTTTTTAAAGGGATTCGAATTTAATTTAATTAGAAACTTTTTTCAATTTGGGATATTCTAGTTGGGAGTGCATAAAATTACGATACTATGCTATGCCGATGATGCAGTACTAATTGCTGATAACGAGGATGACCTACAAAGGCAGCTCCACACTTTCAATATCACAGCAAACAAATTTAATATGAGAAGATTAGTAGAAAAATCTAAATGTCGTATAGATAAGTAAAGAGCCGCGTAGATGCAAGTTAAAAATAGACGGCAAAATTGTAGAACAAGTAATGAAATTCAATTACCTAGGAGTAGAGATCACTAGTGACAGGAATATAAGAACAGATACCCAGTGGTGTCATGGCAAAATTAGCAGTGCCGGAACGCAGTGCCGGAACGCACTGCTAATTTTTGTTTACAAAACCTAAATTCTCTATTTATTTTTTTTTCTTTTCTTAACCAGTGCGGGAACGGCGTTCCTGCGCGTTCCCGCACCATGACACCACTGCAGATACCACAACACAAGCAACAAAAGCAGCAAGAGTAAGTGGTTGCCTCCGAGAAACCATATGGAGAAACAAATATCTGACCACGGAAAGCAAAATAAAAGTATGCAAGACAACAGTAAGACCTATCCTAACATATGCAGCGGAGACAAGGGCCGATACAAGAAAGACGAAACAACAAATCAACAATATCGAAATGAAAGTATTAAGATCAATAGCGGGCATATCATTAAGAGACAGACAAAGCAACAGAATTATACGAGAAGCATGCAAAATTCAGAATATTAACAGGTGGATAAAAGCAAGAAAGAAAAACTGGAACGAACATGTAAACCGAATAGAGCCAGATAGATTAGCTAACATCTGTAAAAACAACAAGCCGTATAGCGTATAGCAGAAGACCCGCTGGAAGGCCGCCGAAAAGGTGGAAAGACAATGTACAGTCAACAACAGCTGAAACAGAATAAGAGGCAGGCAAACAGGAGTAGTCCTAGTCGCACGAAGAAGAAGAAGAAGATATTCGAGTTAACTTAACATTTTTATAAAACAGAAAGCCGCCTCCTCCCGAAGGATATTAGCGACATACCGGTTACAATATATACACATATCATTAATATCTAGTACTTACATGGTTTTTTTTGTACAACATAGATATTGATACAAGATAAATACCCTTTCAGTTTTCTAGTCAAAGTTCTTTCCCAGTAACGTTTGAAACCTTTTCGGGATGCCATAAAGACGTCTTTCAATAGTATATTTAGGAGAGTCAATTAAGAAATGATCTATACTGTCTGCTACATTACAAACGAACACTTTGGAGCTTCGCTGGCGAGGTGTGCGTGTGTATGCCTACTAAAATGTTTAAATTGTGAAATTAAATTAAAACTTAATAAATGTTTAAATTGTGAAAATTATGGTAAAAATGGATAAAACACCTTCAAAATGTAATTATAATTCTCATAGAAAACGAAGTTCATCAGAAGAATCCCATAGGAAATTGTTTGAAATCCTTTCTTGAATATTATGAGAGCTTTTCGGATGTCCCATAAACAAAATTTAACAGTAACTGAATTAGGTGAGAAGAGGAGCCCAAATTTGAAGTCAGATGATCGAAAAAGACTATATTTTATTCCTTTTTGTTAAATTATAAGATAAATTAATGTTATTTAATAGGCTTAATCAAAATTTAACCCTCACGCACAAGTTGTGGTCTATGTGACTAACAACTTCAGTGAGAAACTGGGTTTATTTTTTATGTTATTAGTTGCTACAAATAAACTCTACAAACAAATAAAAAAAAAAAAATAAAAAACATCAGAAGATTCTAATCCCCATGAAGAGGCAATAAAACTATTATATGAAGAATAACGGAGTAAACTTCATAATAATCAGCGTTTTGTCGTGTCTCTTAAATCATGTGACAAGAAATGATAACATATGTGATGGGTGTGGGTCCTTATTAAAATTATTACTTTATCAATATTAATAAAGACCAATCACATGCAAGTTATATCTATTATTAAGCAAATTTAAAAAAAAAGCCATGATATTAACCAATAAATGATACAGAATAATCAAAATACAGAAATCTCATACCCTTACTCCCTCTTTTAGTTACGGTCTTGTCGGCAAATGTATTATCTCTGTCTCTTTTTTGCTTTTGCCTCTTATACCTGTTTGTGCTCTGATGCGTAAATGAAGGGACAATGAGTAAAGCATTTTGTTTCCTCTGCTGCCGTGCGCATAGTTCCGATTTTGCATGGCAAGAGAAGCGGCATAGAGATGGGATTTTTAACATTATCCTAAGCATTTGAAGATAAAAGGCCGACGACTCGTAACAGCTCCTTGCAAACATGCTCATTCTTTCGTATGGATTTTGTGCAATCAATGTATCTTAAGTACTTTTCTATATATAATATATATCCAATCCTGTTACTCCGTGAAGGAGCATCGGGCATCCACGAAGCTTCTCCATTCCCCTCTATTTCTGGCCATGGTTGCTATTTCTCCCCAGGTTTTCTTCATACTTTTGTAGTCTTCTTCAGTGGTACTCCTCCATGTTTTGGTCGGGCGTCCTCTGCTTCTTCATCCTACTGCACTCCATTTGAGTGCTTGTTTTGATATGTCTGCATTTTCTTTCCTCAGGGTGTGTCCCAACCAGTTCCATCTTTTCCCCTTTATTGTTCTTCTGATGGGATCTTGTTTGGTTTTCTTTCTAAAGTACTTTTCTATAGTTATTGGATTACCAATATGTACGAGCTGTAATAATGGGTTACGTAATACAGCAGCGCAAATACCTACTGGATATTTGCCAGTTGGGCAGTATAATTTGGAAAGTAATTCTCGGGATAGACAAATCAAAAACACGTTATCACAAGAAAACACGTAAACCGGATAACTATTAATGTGGTCTTACGTAGCAAAGAGAGACTGTGTTTATAGAATTAGAAGAAAATAAAAGTAGTAGAAATGCTCGTAATTAACCATCCATAGAAAACTAGGAACTAGGATGGTTCCCAAAAAAGTTGGAACATTAAGGAGACATAGTCACCGTTAGACTTGAAATAAAGAACAAAGAAGAAGAAATGCTTACTATCAGATGAATTTTTGTATAAAACTATATATTTAAATGTCAAACTTGCTGAAAGTTTTAGTTTATGTACTTTGCAATACCTGTGCAAAGGATTTCAACACGATGTCGAGTTCGGAGGGTTAGCAAACTACCAATTGGAAAAACAAATACTGCTCAAACAAACAATGTGAAGCTTCGGAACCGGACTAATAATATGAAGACCACCATGGCAAGAAATAAGGACAAAATTAATATTATAATAAATCAGGATCTCTGGGGAATACTTGAAGAAAAATAGCATGTACGATTCTTTAACACTAGAAAGTCGGAGGGGCCAATTTGGCCCCTGTTGTGATTTAATGTTATTGTAGTTTTTTTATTTGAGGCAATAATAATTTCATATTTTATGACTTTTAATATTTTGATACAAAGCCTTATAAAAAATATTGTTTACCAAATTTATTAAATGGTTTTTCTAACAAATCTACCAGACAATAATAATTTCATATTTTATGACTTTTAATATTTTGATACAGAGCCTTATTATTTAACACAAAAAATATTGTTTACTAAATTTATTAAATGGTTTTTCTAACAAATCTACCATAGAAGTTTAAAGGGGCCAAATTGGCCCTGTGTAAGTTATTATCGTTTTTTGGGAAATTCGACGAGCCTTTCTTTCAAATTCATGTCGGATGGGTAAAATTATATTTATGTATGTTTATTGTAAATGGTTACCCTTATACTGGTACTGATCATCTACGTAATAAAGATACAATGGTTGGTGAACACAAAGATGCAATTGTTGGTGTAGAGGACCAAATGACGCGTCTTTATACTACCAAAGTAACTTCAAGACGACGTCCGCGTCCTATGTACGTGTTTTATAATACTCTTGACTTGGAAGCAAGTAATGCATGGATTATTTATAAAGAAATAACTGGAAGTAGACTCAGTCGTCGTAAGTTTATTCTTCGGCTGTGTGAAGAATTATGGGCCCCATACCTTGCCTCCCGAAATCTGGAACTACGCCTAGCAACATTAGGTCTACCAACAACTATCACTGTTTCTATCCAAAAACGAAAAAAATATCAGTTGAAAATATTTTGTAAAGGAAATCATACTTCCAATCATTGCCACGGCTGTAACAAGCAATGTGTGGCAAATATCAAAAACTGAAAACTGTATGGTAGGTATGGTGTTCCAAATGTTTTTGACAGGCAGCGAATGTGTTTAAACCAGAGGTTCCCAAACTATTTTTTCTCGTAGACCACTTTAAAAAATATACTGGTTTCGGTGGACCCCCGGTTCTTCTTTTCTTTTCCTAAAATATCATTTTAAGCGATTTTACAATGATTTGGAATCTATTTAAAAAAATTTGCATTTTTTATCGTAAATTATCAATTGAAAAAATAATATTTTAATATAAGGTTATCCAAAATGTGATTGTTAGGCATTATAACAAGTTTTTTGTTTTAAAACAAGTTGTTGATCAAACTTTAGCGTAGAAAACGTTAAAATATTGTTTTTTCCATTTCCTCCATTCCCAAAACACATGTTCTTCTATTTGGCTGAAAATTTGCCCACAGATAGCAAAAACACAAGACTTTAATGGTTAAAAGAATTTGTATAGTTTTACAATACAAGAAAAGTTACATGCAATAAAGAGTCAAAATTATATAGTACAGTCGGGTTAGCATTTGATCTTGCATGCCGAGCTACCCAAGCAAGATTCTATTTTTCTAATCTTAAGGGGGTCAATTGTGTAAATTTAAAATCGCGAATAAAGGAGAACCGTTTTTGCTCAATATCTCTGCCATATTTAACTTTTCGACAACAAGTGTAAGGACTGAAGTTGTGGAAAATATGATTTCATATAATTTATTCTATTTAAAATTTTTTTGTGCCGTCGATATTTTCCGAGTTATGGGAGAAAGAGTGACAGTTACAGCATAATTATTGAATTATCTTGTTTATTATTAGTTTTATAAGAAAAATGTACATATACAAAAATGTACAGAATTAAATTTTATACAGTTTTGGTCTCTTTCATGTTTTTGCTAAAATCAATATTTCCGGTAGTACGTATGCGGTAAAGGCGCGAGCATAAGCCCTGATTGATTTGATACAACTTTTCGACAAAAATGGTAGGAACTGAAATTGATCCAAATAAATTGTGTTTACAATAATTATTATAATTTTCTTAAACATTTTGTTCGTATGGCCGATATTTTCCGAATTAATTGTACTTACAGTATACGCCTATATTTTTGACTCTGATATTATTCCACGTATTTTTTTTTGTATTGTAAAATGATACAAATTCTTTTAACCACTTAAAGTCCTGTGTTTAGGCTATCTGTGGGCAAATTTTCAGTCAAATCGAAAGACATGTGTTTTGGGAATGGAGGAAAATGTAAAAAACGGTATTTTAACGTTTTCTACACTAAAATTTGATCAAAAACTTGTTTTTAATCAAAATAACTTGTTATGATGGATTATAATAACATTTTTGAGTCACTACTATTAAAATATTATTTATTCCATTGATATTTTACAATAAAAAAATGCAAAATTTTTAAATAAATACCAAATCGCTATAAAATTTTAGTGGACCCCCACTTGCAACTTGTGAACCCCCATTTTTAATTCACGCCAACGTATACCCCCGTTGAGTCCCTCGTGGACCCCTGGGGGTCCACCTGGACCACTTTGGGAATCACTGGTTTAAACAATGAAAGTAAAAAATAAAATCAGATTCTACCGTCTAGAGTAGATTTAATTTCTTTAAACTGAGTTTTAATTGATTAAAGAACGTGGGGCCAAAATGATCCCTTCGGGCTTTCTAGGTAGGTATGCTAAGCCAGACTTTCTAGTGTTAATTATGTACCGAAATGTCCGTTAAACTCGTAAAATAGAATCTTCTTATGTCATTATTGTGTCGAAAGTTTTATAAAAATTCGTGAAGTGGTCCTCAATACAATACAAACGAAGATAAGTCTTGACCAAAAAATTATTATGTTTCATTAAGAACCATGGTCTGATCACACTTTTGTAGATTCGTTTTTGGTAATTAAACCTGTTTTATTTTTCTTAAAAGGTACACATACATGATATATTTAATATTTCTTTCTAATATTTCTTTAGTCGTATTATCTATTGCCATTGCCACAAAACACCATTGTTGAGGCATCTACGTAGCATGTGTCCCATATTGCTCTATTTATTTAACGAAAAATTAAAAAAAACAATGGTATATAAGATAGAAGACAACCATCATAGGTACGGTGCAACCAAGTTAGAAAAGGAAAATACATATTAACTTAAAAAAGGGATCATTTCAGGAGCAATGCCACCAATTTCTGACAATAGAAGACCCTGATGGTTTCCAGGGCAACCACTAACAATACCCACGGAGAAAACTACCTGAGAAGAAGAATTCCAAAGGTATAAAACGTTTAAAACAAGCAATGAAGTAATCTATATTTCTGACAATTGTGTTTTAGAAGACCCTGATGGTTTCCAGGACAACAACTAACAATACCCACGGAGGAAGCTACCTGAGAAGAAAAATTCCAAACGTATAAAACGTTTAAAACAAGCAATGAAGTAATCTATATTAATGACCCGCCCTTTTAGCTTTTTTTTTTTTATTTTCCTGAGTAATTATGAATAATACACCTTGTTTCAATGTATTTCCTTTCATAATACGTGTAATAAACAGGTCCACTGAATTACTGTAAATATATCGATATAACTACAACGATTTTATAAACTATACACGGACAATCCCATCTCTATTCACCGAAGTAATAAAGTGTGGAAAGCTTCTTCTGCTCAGCTGAACTACCTACTAACAATAAACTGTGCTAGATTATTTTAGTGGTTTTGGAAAACAATGAGCAATTTTAAGTACCTACATACACAAGAAAGACTGAAAGGTATAAGTAATCATTATTGAGGTTAGTTATAAGAGAAAAAATTTTTATTAAATGTTATAGGTATACGTTCTGAGCTTCGCTGGTGTCGCTCCTAGCGGATTACTAATGCAACTTTCACCGGTAATTTTTAAATATATTATTGTAGCGTGATTAGTGTAATTACTTCTAATTACAATAAAACCAGCGGTTCGTAATTTATATACGACTTTATTTTTTATTTATACAAGTTTACTTTACAAACTTTAGCTTAAGACTAACTCTATTTACAAATATGTCCTATTTATATATGCGATACAGATATTCCAGAAATATCTATATATCTCCAGCTATGTCCATGTGACTCGACCGCTTGCACGTCATCGGCGTATCTCGAAACATCGATAGTGTTCTGTCTGTGCGGAGACGGGAGCTGGTATACGAGGGTAGGTCAATAATTATTTTGTTACACTGCTCCCCTCTTAAGATCTGAGCGTCCCGATCAGCAACTCTAGATGGCCCAGGATGGCGGAATCTACAGGATTCTCCAGCTCTGCATACACCCCTAGAAAAGAAGTAACAGTCTACTGTCTTTGAAGGGTGTGACATCTTTGGGTTCATGCAACACACAGTAATCCGTACGCCAGTTTCTCTGAAGATCACTTCCAGCATGCTTCTCACAATCTTCCAATCCAGATTTTCTACTTCATGGCCAATTTTTGGTAAAGCCAAATCTTTGATGTCATAATTACAGACCATTTTCTTCAAATTAGTTAGAGCATGCCATATGTTCTCGTAGCTTGGCGTGTCCGTATAAGACTTCCTGGTCACTATATACAGCAAAGATCGAGGACCATCTTCCAATCGCAATACTCTTCCAATTTTAGGTTGTTGATTCCTTAACTCGTCCAGGCGGCCGAACTTTCTATTGAATACGGACGAGATTCCTTTAGTCATCTCGAGGTCTTGGGCAACACAGTGGGCTAGAGAGACGTTTTCTGGAACACCAAACAGATCTTGCTGAACTTCTGTGGTCACGCCGAATCTAGCACTCTTTCTTTCTGCGTAATTTGACATAAATTCCTTAAAACTTGGCTGTGGTGCATCTTTCATCTCCTGTTGGAGGACTCGGGCTTCCTCTGTTTCATTTGAGCCAGCATATGGTGCAAGACGATTTATGTGAATAACTTTTGGTTTACCGTTTGGTAACTTCTTAATTCTGTATATTACGTCATTTATTTTCTTCTTAACTTCATACGGACCTTCCCATTGTCTTTGCAGTTTAGGACACAGGCCTCGACGACGTTGTGGATTATAAAGCCAGACAAGATCACCTACTTCGAAGCTTTCATTCTTGCAGCGAGAATCATATTGATCTTTCATTCTGTCACTGGCTATCTGGATGTGTTGTCGGGCAAGTTCATGAATGTTGTTCATTCGTAACTTCAGGCGGTCTACGTATTCTTCGCCTGCAACATATTCCTCGGAAGGTCTGCAGCCAAACTCTAGGTCGCAGGGCAAACGAACTTCACGACCCAACATCAGGCAGGTTGGTGTTTGACTTGTAGTTTCATTCACGGCCGAGCGGTAGGCCATCAGGAATAAATGAATGTGTTGGTCCCAATCTCGCTGATGTTCAGATACAACTTTGGACAAGTGTTTACCCATCGTTCGGTTCATCCTCTCGACCATCCCATCTGATTGAGGATGCAGGGGTGTTGTTCTGGTCTTATTGACACCAATCAATTTACAAACGTTTTGGAAAAGAGCTGACTCAAAGTTTCGCCCTTGGTCGGAGTGGATCTCCAAGGGAACACCAAATCGGCTGAAGAATTCTTTAACAAATACCTCTGCAACGGTAGCAGCTTCTTGATTTGGTAATGCATAGGCCTCGGTCCATTTCGTAAAATAATCCATGGCTACCAGGATGTATTTATTTCCAGCATCAGTTTCTGGAAATGGACCTGCAATGTCGATTGCTACTCTTTCCATAGGACTGCCAACATTGTACTGTCTCATGGGTGCTCTCTTTTTACCAACTGGACCATTACCGGATGCACACAGTTCACATTTCTGGCACCATCTTCTTACATCATCTTTACAGTTCACCCAATAGAACCGTTGTCGAACCTTTTGCAGAGTCTTCGTAATACCAAAGTGTCCACCTGATGTACCGTCATGCAACTGACGCAATACTTCTGACACTTTACTTTTAGGTACAATCAACTGAAGCTTAGATTCTGTACCATCATCGTTCTCAAAGGTTCTGTACAGAAGATCATCTTTTAGTATCAGGCAATTCCATTGGCTCCAGTAGGCCTTGACTTCCGGACTACATGCACTAATGTTTTGCCAACTAGGTCTCTCACCTCGACGCATCCAATCCAATACTCTTTTTATACATGGATCGTCTTCTTGGGCTTCTTGTAACTGTTGTGGCTGCCATTGCTCATTAACGACGGTAGTTCGTCTCACAGGGCAAAGCTGTTCATCTACTTTAAGCCGGTGATTACAACTTTCACTGCATGGCCGTATCGAGGAAGCATCTGTATTTGAACCAACTCTTCCAGCCCTCTTCATGCGTCTTTTCGGCATCGTGTCACGAATCACCCTCCGTACCATTTCCACCAAACGTTCATCTTTTCTCTTATCGCCTTTTTCCACGGTTATTACTCGATTGTTTCGTGAAGTTTGACTAGCCGTGTCGTGTTCCAATGCAATAGCAAGTGCTTCATCTAAAACTTTCGGTCTTGCTAGTCGTAAAGCTTTCTGTAGTTCATTATCTTTCAGCCCATTGACGAAGGTATCTACTGCAATTTCTTCTAAAACGCTGTCTGGCACCTCTGGATAAGCCAACCGCACCACACGAGCCACATCTGCTTCAAATTCTTGCAGATTCTCACTTGCTCGTTGACTTCTACTTCGCAGTTGTGCTTTGTATACTTGTTGTAGATGGGCATCTCCATAGCGTTTTTCTAGACGAGTGAACAAGGTCTGGTAACAATTTTCTTGACCCTTGGGAATTGACCTTAATATATCTGCAGCATCACCTCGTAAAGCAGCAGTCAAGGAAACAGCCTTTTCTTGTTCGGTCCAATGATTGGCGGTCGCAATAGCTACAAACTGTCTAAGATATATGGACCAAGAGGACTTTCCATCAAATGGTGGTAATTTGAATCTCATATTATGCGACGTTTCGTCTCTCGGTAGTTCATCTTTCACTAAAGGATCTAACGTTGCTGCATTAACTGATGGTTGTACTTTTGTATCGGTTATCCTGCTCTCTAGCTGTTTGATCTTTTCTTCTACGGTCTCTACACTTTTCTGCATCTTATCGAATGTTCTAGAAACTTCTTCAAATTTCTCATTGTTCTGTTTACAAACTTCTTCTAGTTTTTCGTTGTTTTGCCTACAGACCTCTTTAATTATTTGAGAAGTCTCATCGAATCTTTTAGCAACATTTTCGAATTTCTCGTCGCTTTTTCTACTAACTTCTTCAAGTTTCTCGTCGCTTCTTCTACTAACTTCTTCAAGTTTCTCGTCGCTTCTTCTAGAAGTTTCATCGATCGTTTCAGAAACAGTTTTTAATTTCGATAAGATTACTTGTTCTGCTGACTGGAAGTGGAACGTCTTTGGGTCTTCTCCGTTCTTCGTGAGGACATCCTCGAGTCGTGCTTGTAGGACTATCTTGAGCCCACTGCTGTCCAGATCCCGTTCCTCGAGCTGTTCACGGAGCTGTTTTACTGTAAGTTCTTGTAGCAACATCTTTGGTCGGCACACACGTACTTTCCAAAATGTCTTTTAACAGTCTTTCCGAATACCGAACAATCAACGCACTTTAACTATTCCCGACGAATAAAGTCCAAAAGTATTTTAAAGTCTTTCCGAATACCGAACAATTAACGCACTCCGGTTATTCCCGACGAATAAAGTTCAAAAGTATTTTAAAGTCTCTCTGTAATTCACTTATTTATATCGCACTAAGTTAACCGAACACCGACACCAACTGTAGCGTGATTAGTGTAATTACTTCTAATTACAATAAAACCAGCGGTTCGTAATTTATATACGACTTTATTTTTTATTTATACAAGTTTACTTTACAAACTTTAGCTTGAGACTAACTCTATTTACAAATATGTCCTATTTATATATGCGATACAGATATTCCAGAAATATCTATATATCTCCAGCTATGTCCATGTGACTCGACCGCTTGCACGTCATCGGCGTATCTCGAAACATCGATAGTGTTCTGTCTGTGCGGAGACGGGAGCTGGTATACGAGGGTAGGTCAATAATTATTTTGTTACATTATTTAATTGTTATCGCTTAATATTTACAACGCAAAAAAGTAATTAAATTGTAATCGATTTTTTAAAGATTTTGCTAATCATTTTAACGTTCTATTAATGAAATATTAATTTCTTACTTCGGATACTTTCACAATTATCGTGTAGATGGGCTTACATTAATTTATAATTACATATTACGAAATATTAAAAAAACTTAAATTCAGTATTTAAAACGTAAGTATTCTCCTTTTCATGACCATTTTTCAGTGCGTCACAAATTATAGAAAAAAAGGTAAGTCCGTGATAATACACATTTATGACATTTATTCTAACATGACATTTTAGTTAAATCTGACAGTTGTTACATTTTATTTGCAATTTGGAATAAAAACAAATCAATTGTGTCTATTGCATTTATAAAATGGTATTTTCTTTGATTTGTGTAGTCTTATAAATTGTACAGATTATATTGATAATATTATTATTTTATTTAATAAATAATTCTTTTTTGATTATGGCGCCATCTATCGACAACTAGAATAACTAGAAGAAATGTTATAAATGTCTGTTATCACCGACGTGCCTTTTTTCTGTCACATACAATTTAATGCGTTAGAGAGAAATCGAAAAACTGTTACGCACTGAAAAATGGTCATGAAACGGACTATATTAAGTATATTTAAGGTAAAAATATACACCACAGCTTTGACCAACTCCAACTAATATTGTTTCCTATTAATGTTTTTAATTTCAATGTTTTAAACACTCACAATCACTTTGACATTTATGTCAAATTTCCAGTAAAAGCTTACAAGACTTGTCACTACTGGCGCTCGCGAATTTTTAATTATCCCCTCTACCTACGAGCTCATAGCGTAAGTATACAAAGTTTAAAAAATCCACAAGGAAAAAGTTTTCCTGTAGTTGGCTGTATACCATATAATACAAAAAACAGTAAAATCCTGTATAAAAGGTATATTTAAAATCCCTCAAAAGGGCCACATCAAAATCACAACATAACTAGTTTTCGACTGGTTTACCAGTCATCATCAGTGTTTACCTAAAATGAATATAACCTGATAAAATAAGCAAAGATATTGAAATTTTGACTACGGTTAAAAAAATTATCAGTTATACTCACGTGCAATGTACATGCTAACCAGAAAGATATTGTTTGACAAAAATATATGGGTCAAAGCCCATTAAAAGTTGTCCGTCAAGGAAACATTGGTTTAAAATGTTACATCAAACTAGGATGTTTAAAATATTTGGCTAATCTGCCCCAGGTAACATCTGAGC
Source organism: Diabrotica virgifera virgifera (assembly GCF_917563875.1). Taxonomy (NCBI): domain Eukaryota; kingdom Metazoa; phylum Arthropoda; class Insecta; order Coleoptera; family Chrysomelidae; genus Diabrotica; species Diabrotica virgifera. The sequence continues at coordinate 63,576,835 of NC_065449.1, read as the reverse complement.
TTTGAATATGACTTGTTCACATATTAAAAGTATAAAAGTATTGTCACTTGACGTCATACTGTGAACAAGTCATATCCAAAGCTCAGATGTTACCTGGGGCAGATTAGCCAAATATTTTAAACATCCTAGTTTGATGTAACATTTTTAACCAATGTTTCCTTGACGGACAACTTTTACTGGGCTTTGACCCACATATTTTTGTCAAACAATATCTTGGTGGTTAGCATGTAATTTGCACGTGAGTATAACCTATAATTTTCTTAACCGTAGTCAAAATTTCAATATCTTTGCATTATTTTATCAGGTTATATTCATTTTAGGCAAACACTGATGATGACTGGTAAACCAGTCGAAAACTAGTTATGTTGTGATTTTGATGTGGTCCTTTTGAGGGATTTTAAATATACCTTTTATACAGGATTTTATTGTTTTTTTTTTATAAAAAGTTTATTAAAACGAATGAATCTTGATATTTAAACTGAAAGTAAAGATGATTCCGATTTGATTACATAAAAGGGCGTCATACTGTATGTATTTCAAATTCAACTTATTCTCATCACAGCACCTGTGTAGACGCACTGAACTGGAAGGACAGGATCTGGACAAATCTTTTCATCCTTTTGGTGTAATTATTAAAATAATTACAAAAGATGCAACTAGCACCATCTATGAATCGTCAGTCAAAATGAGACAGGAACTAAAATTCGAATTATTTATCCTCTGTGATTTTTAAGATGGAAAAATAAAGCTGGGTGGTGAAATACTCGACAAGGGAATCTATAATATTGCATTCACGACCTGGCGTTCACCGTGATATTTAACCTTGTTTACGAACAGAGGTGTAACCAGGATGATCCTTAGGGAGGGTTACGTCTACTTGAAAGTCTCTGGGGGATATGGAATAATAATGCTGTTAAGCCTATACCTAGAGCTCAAAGTACATCCAAAAGGGGGATACACCAAAACCACCCCCTGGTTACGCCTATGTTTACGAATACGGAATATTTATCCTCTTTGGATTATTTCTGTATTTGATTTGCTGGCACAACTTCATAGTTCGATTCCGTACGTCCATATAGGTCTGATGACTGTTTTATAAATGAGCAGGTTGTTCTCAATTGATAGTCGAGACTTTCGACCTATAAGCCAATTAATTTTTTTCACTTTCAACTCAGTTTGTTTCTTCTTCTTGAAAATGTGTTGTTTACAGTTTAATTTAGAATCAAGATGAAGCTCCAGGTATATTTGTAGATATAAGTATACAATTTATATTTCCTCGTATAAAAATTATTTGTACGCCAGTGTTTGTTAATGAACAATAGCGAGATATTCATTGAATCTTACATACGTACCTCCTCATTACCGTATTTAGGTCAATTCTTGCGTGTAAAAGCTGAAAATGAGAAAATGTTCCATTTTTCTTCTTCAGCTGTACTGACAGTATATTTTAAATGACAATGCTGACGTACCATAACAGTTACGGTTTTTGGTTCAATAACCTAGCAACTTCAATGTTAATAAAAGAATGGCTGCATTACTACAAAATTACGAACTAAACATAAAATGTGCGATTATAAGCATGATATCTGTTTGATTGTATAGCAAAAAATTATTGTTGACTACTAAGCAGGTCTTAAAATGTTTCTGTAGTTATATTTTATTTTATAACAAATTAAGTGGGATTAATGAATTTTTTATGATATTAAATACACTGAGATGGCACTGAGATTGCATTTTAAAATTTTATTAAAATATAATTAAAATATTTTTTCTACAACCACTATTCAAAGTGCACTTTTCTGCACGGTTTTATGTTAGCAAACTTGACATTTTCTCACAGTATAAGATATTTGACATTAGTGTGCAGAAAAGTGACGTTTCTGTGCCGCAAAGTGACGTTTCTGTGCCGCAAAGTTCTTTTCTGCACAGTTGACTACCTCATTCTGAGTAACGTTATATTCTGTTTACATCCGTGGACTACCGCATTCTGAGTAACGTTATATTCTGTTTACATCCGTGGTTAAACTTTAGACAAATATATAACCTATAAGACAATTATTATATTTAACTATAGCATAGAAACTAAATTATGGATGTTACAACTGTTTTATTTTACAATTTTATTCTTATTAAACATTTTATAATTATCAAATAACCAATAAGGATTTAGCAACCTGTGCAGGAGACGTCGAATGAAGCAGGTTTTGTGTAAATCCGTGACTGCATAAATATAATGTCAATAATGTGTAATAATTGTTTAAATTTAAACAAATTAAGGCAGTGCATTAATTTTTTAACTGATTTCTGTGCAATTTATTTAGGTATAAGGAATTTAAATTGATTAGTAGGTATTAATTAAATACAGTTTAAAATTTATCACATAGGTACCTATTATAATTAATCGTCGTTTGGAAATTGTGATTTTTATTTTTAGGAAAAACTGTGCTTGTAGAAAAAGTATAGTGTGAAACACGTGCAGAAAGATAATTTCTCACTCGTTTGAATTGCGGCACTCGCTTGCGCTCGTACCGCAACTTTTCAAACTCGTGAGAAATTAGTATCTTTCTGCACTTGTTGCACAATATACTATTTTCTACAACCGTGTTAAAAATGAAATTTTTAGCCCTCCATACGAGCGTTAAAAATGCTACTTTAAGGCACTAGTGCTTTAAAATTTTTGTGGCACTGCAGTTCGTATTGACCGTATTTTGATGTAATGTCAAAAAAATATAAAATTAGAATGTCAGTCAAGTTCAAGTAAAAGTTTTTGTAGATATTGTCCTGTAATTACGTTTGTAGAAAAAATATTGTATGATATGCGTGTTAAAAAGTACATTTTTAAGGCACTCATGTGAATTGCAGAACTCGCTTTCGCTCATTCTGCAAACTTCCACATGCGTGCCTTAAACGTGTACTTTTAACACTTATATCATAAATAACTATTATAACTATAGAGGATTTAAGTCTAGAAGAAGATGTCTAGATTTGTATTGTGTCTCTGTCATTAAAAAGAGTAGAAAGTACTTTATTGTTCAACCTGATCATAGATGAAATAAAAAAATAAGAACTAAAAAAGGATACGAAATGGGAGAAAAACAACTTAAAATAATCTGCTACGCAGAAGATGAAATACTTCTAATCTCTCAAATATCCGCAACGGATAGGCACTACAAAAATAAGAAATAAATTTATTTATTTAATCTTTCGATTTTTTATCTAATTGGTTACCAAATTAGTGTCAAATTTAAACAATATACTGATAAGAAATTTTGATTTAGTGTTGATTGTTTGGTTATCCTTGTTATTATCGCCATAGTGATAATCATTTTTATTATAGATTGTTTATATTAACAAGGACATTTCTTGATTGTATAGTAAATTATTACTTTAATTAGTAGTTTATGGTAATTTTTAAATATTTTCTAAGTGTACGGAATGAAAACATTCGATAGCACGTTGTTACTTAATCTTTACTTAATTGTAGAAAATGTCATGCTTTTTCCAATAAATAGGAAATAAATAAACGTGTTTTATGTATTTATATTTTTATATATTATGTATTCAGCAAGTGAATGGAGAGGTTTATTTGGTATTTATTTGGCAAAAAAGTCAGCTACTTCATGGATTTAATGAATGCGTTTCACTTTTTTAAAATTTCAAAAGCTTCATCAGTTCACTGCAATAAATTAATGATGAAGTTTATAAGTAAACAACTACAGTTGTTTAAAACCTTATTTTGTAAAAGGTATATTTAAAATCCCTAAAAAGGGTTATATATCACAACAGAACGTTTTCGGAATCAATATTCCATCATCAGTGTTATCACAGGTTTACATGTTTACATGTACAAGCCACCAAAATGTACGTAAAAACCCTAAAGTTGTTTTAAAATTGTGAAGGTTACATTATATTATAAAATTTTTAAGGGATGTTAAAAATATTTCCAGATTAACCTCATGGTAGGACCTCACATGGCAGAGTTTAGATGACCTAAACCCTGCCATCTAAACTCTGCCATTGAGGTCCTACCTTTATATATTCCAACCAATATGGTTGATGTCATGTCATGCCAGGGGTTAATCTGGAAATATTTTTAACATCCCTTAAAATTTTATAATATAATGTAACCTTCACAATTTTAAAACAACTTACGGTTTTTACCCGTACATTTTGGTGGCTTAAAACATGTAAACCTGTGATAACACTGATGAAGGAATATTGATTCCGAAAACGTTCTGTTGATATAACCCTTTTTAGGGATTTTAAATATACCTTTTACAAGATAAAGTGTTTATTTTTTGTGATTTACGGTATACAGCCAGTTACAGGAGTTTTTTCCATGTGATATGGCCACAATATATGTGATACATACTTATAAAACAAGTTGTAGGTTTTTTGGATGTTCTAAAAGCTGTAGTTACACAAAATTTAGAGTAAATATATTAATTTCTTCGGGTTTCTTTTGTATGATATTATCGGATGCTAAATTGGTGTGAGGGATTAGAAGATGCCTAAAATATTAGACTAGATAGTCTAATTGCTCGCCCTCTTCAATTGTACCTTGTTTGTCTGTTTTAGTTTTATCAACTTTAATAAATCTAACATATTAGACTGTTGTCTATCATATCAATCATTTTGTTTTTTTAAAATCATCAAAAACGGTCTACTTGCTAATAATTTATTAACATTTTCTGGTTGATTTAATACTAAATGATTTCTCTTTTGTTGCAGGAGCATCCGATGCGGTTCTTCTACAGAATCTTCACCCCATTGAAGATCAGACCTATTAAGATCGTAAACACTCCATTACTTGGAGGTGGAAAGCAACTGCAAATCGTACCTGTTAAGTCCAATGTAGAAAAGCAAATACCTTCACCTCCAAGAGAGGATAAGACGGAAAAACCAGAGGTTAAGACTAATTTTTTAGAAGAAACGGAAGATCAGAAAAATCATAAAGAGAGGCTGTTTGCTCACCTGCAATTGCAAAGTAAAAGCCAAGCAGAAAAAGATAGCAAAAAAGTACCTGAAAAATCCCAACCAAAAGACTGTGTATTTGAATATGAGGAACCAGATCAAGAAGAGATTAAACGTTTTGCAGAAATTCGAGATAGAGAATGGGCAAAGAAACTTGACGAGGAAAGACGGAAAAGGCAAGTGGAAGATTATTCAGTACATCATTTCAGCAAAAAACGAAAAAAGAGCAAACATTCAAAGAATGAGTTCAATACTCATAAAAAACGAAAATTGCACGCAGAAATAGCACCTAATCAAGAAGATCACTTAAAGCTTAAAGTAAAAATCACTAATAACGGCCATAAGCACAAGTACCACAAGAGTTCTACTCAATTCAATGAAAGAGAAAAGACACATTCTACGGAATTGAGCTCTAAAGAAAAATTGCTCCAAATGAGGCAAGTTCGACATAAACACGTCTCGAGTGAAGATAAAAACATTCAAACTGTACCAAGCATAATACTCGCAAGTACCAGTAGAACGGAGGAAAAAGTAAAAAGTGACACAGATAAACCTCAGGAACCAACGACATCTGCGCCTAAAATTACTGAGGATATAAAGAAGGTAAAAATCAAAGTGACCGAACCATCCAGTAAAGTATCTGAATCTGCAACTCTTCCTAAACAACCTTCAGAGCCAGCTAGTACTAGTCCTAAAGTTGGAACTTTCTTAGAATCCAGTAGTTCCAAAACTGGCTTCACGATCAAGAATACAGGTGAAAGAGAATGGGGAAAGAAAGTACCTACCGTTCATTTGGAACGTAACGAACAAACGGAAAAGCAGGCATTTCTTAAAGCTTTTCATGCTTATGCCGAAAAGTACCAAAATGAAAAGAATCAACAAATTAAATTAAAAAATGCAAAACTATCTCAAGCGAAGGCTGAAAATAATAAAATTACTACTAATAACAAATCTCTTAACTTAAAGCTTGCTAATCTACAACAAAGATGTACAATTGAGCCAAAACAGCCTGAGAAAATCGAAAAGAAAATGCTTAGCCACTATCCTCCTGGTTTTACTGTTAGTAAAGTAGAGCAAGGATTAAAACGGAAAAATGATGAATCTGATAGTATCAACGATAAACGGCCCAGTTTAGAGATAACTCTTATTAATCCTCCCAGTGGAAGCCCTATACAAATTACACCAAAGCCAATAGATAAGCCACAAGTTAAGAGGCCTCCACCAGCAACGATTCCTTTGGAGAAGATTAAAAAATCAGTTAGTTTAAAATCTGGTATAAGCATTATTCCGAAAATGCCAGACAGATGTGACAACATAGGAGCTTTAGATTTGTCAAATAAGTCTCCTGAAAGCTCTCCACGAAATTCTCCAAAAGTAGATGCTACAAACGGCATCAGCATTACAACAAACCGACAATTAAACGCCTTAGTTAGACCAACAGAAAAACCCAGCGTCGCCTTAGCAAACCTCCAAATGCTTTCCAAAGTAGCAACGGAACATCCAATAGTTAGCAATAAACCTACGCCAAACCACGTGACCAACAAACCCAGGCCCCAAATGCCTAACCTACAGACGTTAAAAATCCCTAACCTTCAAAGCCCGATTCAAATGAAGACTCCTAATCTCCAGAAACTACCGAAATTAAATGAAATCCAGAAATTCCGGCCGACGGCCCAAGTCAGGAGTGTTCGACCAAATCAAAACCAAAATATTAGGAATATACCAAACCCAAGCCTTCTAATCAACAGACAGCAGAATCAAAATAGACTGGGTATTGGTAATTCAACGAGCGACCCGCTGAAGGTACCAAACTCATCAACAATAGTGACCTCTACAACTGCCTCAACATCGAAAGACTCTAGTAGTACTAGTGCGGTGAAAACCTTGGACAGTAAAATTCAAGAAAAGAAGGAGATATCTGTGTGAATCGGTGGTTTGTTTTGTGATAACGTACTTGGGCATAAATTGTGATAAGCGTGTTTGTCGGACAATATTTAGATTAACGTCGTTAGTGGAGTCACTGAAGGTGAATATGAGCTATTACCTCCGATTTCGTTGAACCTCCATCGATTTGCATGAAAATTGGTGAGTGGTTAGAGGATATCTCAAGGAACAAAGGTGACATGGTGCCAACTTGCGCTTTTACCCTGGGGATGCCACCCTTTCTCGGGGGTGAAAATTATTTTATTAAAAATAACCCCATAATTCGATAGAGGGACAAATTTCAAGCAAAATTTGTTATATAAAGTTATTAAAATAAATCAAAACTTTTTAAGTCATTAAAGATCAAAGATTTTAATTTTTCTTGAGAAAAATGCATGTTTTTAACCAATTTTTCATCAATAACTCAAAAAGTGTAAGTTTTTACAAAAAAGTTATAATTATCAAAATTGAAGCTAATAAAAAATTAAATAAACCTCTTACTAGAAAAACTTTTTAGTGTTAACTAAAAGTGAGTTATAATTGAATGTATATTTTTTTCGGCGAGTAAAAACTCTAAGTATTCAAGCTGAAATATCGGGACATTGATGCATTTTATAACATAATCTCACTAAACATTTGTCAAAGTACTTAAAAACATCTATCAAATGAGCCCCCGAACATGTTGATAGCGTTAAAATTTATGCTCCAAAATTTTTTCAAAATTTATCTTTTAAAAATTTTTCCAAAAAATGTTATTGTTTTTTTTAATAAATCCGTTCATGCTTACGACATCAGGTTCATCTAAAAACTGTTTGAAAGTTAATTCCATGTGCTATTTAAGCACGTTGAACCTAATCTTTTAGACCCCTTACTTCTTTAAAAATAAAAGGTTAAATGGTCCCGGTTGCATGGTTCCCACAGCAAAATTTAAGATTTAAACGTTTCTATCTCGGTTATTTTTTACCCTATAGAAATAGTAAAACAGGTAAACTATTTGGTACAGAAAAAACTAAAATTTGGTTATATATAATTTTTTACGTATATTGAGTATTTTTGGAGTATTATCAAAAGAATATGAGAATTACAATAATTTTAAAAATTATGATTTTTTAAATTGTATCTTTTTTTTTAAATATGCATTCTAAACCGGTCAAAATTATCGAAAACATTACTTATGCTAATATAAAGAAGTTCTTGTAAGGATTACTATAAATTTTAATTTTTGTGGAAATGGCGTATGTTTTATTTTTCACTTTTTCCTAAAAAATTCGAAACGGTTCTTTTATTTTCATTATCACTTACTTAATTTTGACGCTATTACCTTGTTCTGAAGCTCATTTGATAGGTATTCCGAAGTACTTTGACAAATGTTTTGCAGGAATATTTTATACATTGCATCGTTTTCCCGTTATTTAAGCTTGAATACATACTTAGATTTGAGTACTCATCGAAAAAATACACATTCAATTGCCAATAACTCACTTTGAACTAACATTAGTTTAATTCTTTGTATGAGGAATGGATTCAATTTTTTATTGTCTTCAATTTCAGTAATAACAACTTTTTTGTAAAAGCTTATAGTTTTTGATTTATACGTGAAAAACCGATTTAAAACATGCATTTTTTTACGAAAAAATAAAATCTTTGGTCTTTAATAACTCAAAAAGTGTTGATTTATTTTAATAACTGTATAAACAAATTTTGCTTATAATTAGACCCTCTATCGACTTATGGTATTATTTTTAATAAAATAATTTTCACCCCCGAGAAGGGGTGGCATCCAACCCCAGGGTAAAAGCGCCAGTGACATCATGTCACCTTTGTTCCTTGAGGTATCCTCTAATTACTTAGCAATTTTCATGAAAATCGATGGAGGTTCAACGAAATCGGAGGTGAAAACCTTCAGTGACTGCACTACGTGGAATTATACGATTTGTATAAAAAATATTGTTACTTGTATTTAATAGTAGGTAACATTCGTTGCAATAGTTTCAAAAAATATTTAAACTTTTTCTTTTATGTATCGTAAATTGATTTTTTATTGTTCCATATTGAATAAGCTTAAAAATTGCAAAAGGTGGTAGACTCTGAGTGTCTTATTGGCTAATAATTTTATATAAACTGTATGTGGCAGTGGGCTCAGCATTTGTCACAATCAAGGACACTGCACACATCTTATGGCAAGTATAATGTCACTCAAATTCAATAAAATTTACATGAATATATTTGTCTCAAAAATACAATTATATCATTGCGTTAACTCTGAATTTTCATTAATAGCGGGGTAAATAAATTACGGATATATATTAATGTATAATAAAATGGGTATATGTACGTGAGTTAGAGGGAGAAACGAGATTTTGTAAATCGGCAGTTTATAAATCTTTCTGCAGGTATTAAGACACTTATCTTATAGATAATAAATGACAACTTACACCAAAGTAAATAATTTCTCTCATCGGCTTAACTCACGCTATGATTAAACTGTTTTCAATGGCGACTAGACCTAAATGAATATGATAGTTTTATGGACTTGTGATGTCTTGGACTTGAAGAATGTGATGCCATAAACTTTAATTACTGAATAATAAAGAAAATTTGGAAAATTTGGAATTATTGATCCGTGCTAATTACGTTGTAAATTATCAGGCCCTGGATATGCAACGGATAATTGTCATAACAACGTAGGAAGAGAGTTCCTAACTAGAAGCATCGGTTATTTGAGTTGAGAAGAAAGGAACAAAAACAAAATCAGTTGATCAGTTGTTCCTTTATTTGCTGCAAAGGACACAGCACATATCTTATGGAAAATATCACTCAAATGCAATTGCGCCAACTCTGAATTTTGGTTAATAACGGCGCAAATTGTAATTAAAGTTTATCGAAATCACAGTTTTGTGATATCAAGTCCATAGAAATGTCATTCATAAATATTATTATTCTAGGTGCTATGCAAAACAGCTTAAACTCACCGTGAGCTAAGCCGATTAGAGCTTAAGCCGTTGTCATTTATTATCTATACGGAGAATACCTGCGGAAGATTTATAGAGTACCTACCGAATTATAAAATCTTTTTTCTCTGTCTAACTTACGTACCTACGTATCCATTTGATTTTAGATTTATTTATATCGATTTACGCCGTTATTAAACAAAACTCAGAGTTGACGCAATGATATGAAATGTTCGTAATTTCGAGACGAATCTATTCATCTAAATTTTATTGAAATTATGTTATATTTTTCATAAGATGTGCGCGGTGTCCTTTGGTACGAAGTAGATAAGGGATATTTAATATATTGTTTATTTTATCGAATTTCTTCTTCTCATTATTGTTATTCGTTATACTACGTCGCATGTAGTTTCTATTGCCTAGGTCCTCTTTTCTCATCTTGCATTTAAAATTATTTTTTCGGGAATCAGTATCCTAATAAATTGGTGACAATTTATTTTATAAACAAAATAGCGACTATATTCTAAATTTTCACAAACTCTAGGATAAGGTTAAGTCAGAGAGTATGTTAACATCTGAAGACAAGACGTTATAAGCGTCTGTGTGCATTAAGAAAAATTATTCAAGTAAGTATGTGTTTTATAAGAATTTCATTGTTTGTCATGTCATATTTTTAATTTAAATTCAGTATTTTTGGAAATATTTAAAATTAATTATAAAAACTGTACACTTAAGGTACGTGTACTCATGCATTTATTCGAACCGGTCGGCATCGGAACACACCACGATGATCGTCAATTTAATGTCTTTGTGTATTCAAATGATTCTCAAGCAATATGTTGATATTCGGGTGGTACAATGTATTGAGGTGAGTAGTAACCTTCATAAGTAGGCATCAATCCAACCTGCCCGCCCGCCCCAATGATCCAGATCATCCACCCCCATAGCAACAGCACTCTGATGCGCTCTAGTGACTCTCTATCAGCAAAATTGTGGACTCTCGCACAAAATCCTACCCCAAACAATGCAGGCCAGCGTGGGCGCTCTATTCCCGCAATCTCTAGTGACTTATCATCGATCTGTATTGTTTTCTTGGTCCTCGAGTCCCCGCTCCGGGCTAAGTCCAGTTCGGTGACTCTGCGCTCGTGATGTGGGCCCCTCTAAGGCCGATGCCACATTATGCGTTTTGACCGGATGCGGTGAAAACGCATCCGTTTCCAACGCAACCGGACCGACCTGTCACACTATGCGTTTAGTCTGGTGCAGTTTGTAAGCGCGTACCGATGACTCAAAACGCATCCGTTTCCAACGCAACCGGACCGATCTGTCACACTACGCGTTTTCACCGGATGCGGCGGAGACGCATCCGGTCAAAACGCATAATCTGACATCGGCCTAACGCGTTTTTGGGATTTGTTAGTATTTTTGTGGCTTGCGCCTTTTGTTAGTTGTTTTGTTAATTTTTTGGTGGCCGAAGCCGTTTGTTTTAGATTTTTTTTTGAGGGCTGTCTGTATTCAAATGATTCAGCACACATTTTAGTGAAACTTAAACATCGACTCACAAAAAATCACGCCGAATAGAGTTACTGCGGAGTTCTTCTTCTTCTGGTACCTATCCGTTACGAATGTTGACAATCATTCTGGCAGTTGATCATCCTCCATTATTAGCTGCTGCCTTGAAAAGCCCTGTAGTAGATATCGTAAACCAGGTCCTCAAGTTCCTGAGCCAAGATATTCTTTTTCTTCCGACGCCTCTTTTACCATTCACCTTTCCCTGCAAAAATGCATTTTAACAGGTTATATTTTGTTTCATTTCTTGTGATGTGGCCGAAATATTCTAATTTTCTTCTTTTTACAATGCACATTATTTCCTTCTCTTTAAGTTTTTTAGTGTTTTGGCATTTGATGTTTTGTCCATCCATGATATCTTAAGAATTCTTCTGTATGTCCACATTTCGAACGCTTCCTGTCTCTACGTTATTGCTTCCGTTAGAGTCCAAGACTCTACTCCAAATAATAAGATGGAGAATATATAACATCGGAGGAGTCTGAGTTTCAGTTTTAAATTAAAATTGTGTGAACAGCTTGGATATTTGGATGAACGCTGCCTTGCTTTTTCTATTCTAGCTTTTATTTCTTGGGAGTGGTCCCACTGCTCATTAGGCGGAGCTCATTATCCCACTGTGGAGTAAAGTTTTTTATTTTGTGAGATCAGTTTTTACTGATATGTTCCAAAGCAATTTTCTTGTTGTATCTTAGTACCATTTACTATATTTACTGAGAATGCGCCATAATTTTACTTTAAAATAAGTTTATTTTGACGTTTAGATTTCCACTTAGGAAACCCACTTAAAGAAAATATATTTTTTTTTCTTAGTTTTGTCGATATTTTTTTAACCTTCTTTTATTTAGGATTTGTAATCTTAACTGTTCTATAGTCTTCTTCTTCTTCTTTATAAGCAATTCTACTTGTTCATTGGAGGATTGATACCTCTATGGAAGGTTGTCACTCCATCTTTTACGCGGTCGGCCGATACTTATTCTACCTATTGGTGATTTATCTTTTGCTATATTGACCACACGTGTCCCCCCCATTCTTTTTGTCCCCCCCATTTTCTTCTATTTAGTGTCCATTCGTTTATTTATACACTGTACGTTACATTTTCTTCTCATGTTTTCACTCCTCTTTCGATCTCTTAGGCAGTGGCGGCTCGTGACCTCAGTATGCGGGTAGGCTACACATATACTTCGGGTAGGCGACAAAAAATATCCTACAATTTGTAATACATTTTGAGCCGTCTTGCAATACTAAATGTAATCTATGAGCGCAACAATGTGTAAAAATTGCTTTTGGCGCATCTACTTTAATTTTTGATTGTAATCCGTTTAAAGAGCCAGCCATTACACTTGGCTCAAGCACGTTTGAAATTAAACTGTATAGAGCGTCTGCAGATCTATTCTCGCTAACATCAAAAAACCCTAAAAATCTTTCTGTTACCTGACCAACTTTGTTAACAAAACGGATTGTTAAAGTACACTGTGATTTTTCGGTTATATCAGTAGTATCGTCCTTTAGTATAGAAAAAAATTGACTTTCATTAATTTCTGTTGAAATTTCATTGTTTTACGTAATCGGCAAGGCAATCTATTAAATCATTTTGTATTGTTTTTGACAAACCCGTGAACACCCCTTCTATTTTTTAACATGATCCTGGATTTCCTGATCGCGTTTAACTACTAAATTAAAAATTTCTTTAAAATTACCCATGTTTGAAGAATTATGGCTCTCATCACGACCGCGAAATGCAAGTTCTTGTTTTACTAACAGAATTGTAACATCAATTTCTTCAACTTTTTCAATCTTTTTCAACTTCTTCATTATATATCTTATTAGATAGAGAAATTTGTCCAGCTACAGCACTGTCAATAGTTTGTTTATTTTTTTCTAACCGTTTTAAACCGAAGCAATTGTTTAAATGTTCTTTCGAAGATTCATGTTTTTTTACACTAGCTGATAAATTTTTCAAATCTGAATATCCCTGACTGACCCAAACATTTTGCTTCAAATTTGAGAGCAACAGACAAGGCCAACAGAAAAGTGAATTTTTAAAATAACTTCCGCTTAGCCATTTATGATTTTCATACCATATTGTTTTAAACGATCTCGAAAATGGTCGATTGTCTTTTGTCTTATCTGTGGATAAAATTGTTAAATTTGGTAAAGGCCGGTCCATTGAAATAATTGAAAAAGGCGTCTCGATCAAACTGCATATTACATCGTTTAAAATATTCATATTCGATGACTAAAGTTTTTCCACCAATAAAACTAACACACCTACGTTTCAACAACGTCAAATATTACTTATTTTATTTATGTATCAAATAATAATTTACTGTTCGAATAAATTGATAAGTTAACAATTAACCTCGCTTTAAATTTTTAATTATCTATATAATCTAATAACACAATTCGTCAGTTTAACTTTAAATTATCCAAATTGTATTGAAACACAATAAAAATATAATGGACGACTGACAAATAACTATTCAAAGATTTATTTGTCGTTAGTGAATTATTACTAAATTAATATAAAATTAGAATGCCCTTCAATAGACCGATCTCAAATTTGTCTGTTTATTATTCAGTTTTCATAAACAAATTTAAATTGTCCTACCTAGTTTTATTCAATACTTAACCTACTAATAACAGCCAAAATCAAAAGACAATTATTTAAAACAGTTTCACAAGACATAAGAGAAGCAACTGATAAAATTTTGTAGGTCCGGCTATAAGACTCTGTGCCTATCAGCCCTTTCAAAATCGTAGAATACAGTCGCTACCAGCAGACCTGCAGCAGGCCTGCTCGCGTAAACAGAGAGAGATCGCACGTCAATTCGGTGTTGGCGTCGTTCTATTTCAGGCTACGTTTTCAAGTGCCTGAGCAGGGGAATATAGAATCTTATACAGTACTACTGATACAAGGAGCGTACAATAATTATAACTACGGAGAAATTTTTTTGGATATTTTTAAAAATAATTTGGATAATTTTTGCTATTTTATTGTAGGTATTGTGTCAAAATTTATAAATTACAATTTTGAAATAAGTAATTTATATTAATAATTTATATTATTGTACTACATTTGAAGAGGGTAGGCGGCGCCTACCTTGCCTACCCCGACGGGCCGCCCCTGCTCTCAAGGTATTTCCTGTAATTCTTCTCAGTACTCTCATTTCTGCCGTTTCTAGTAGTTTTTGTATTTTGGCTGTATCGCGTCTAGTTTCTGATGTATATGTCATTATTGGTCTTACACTGGCTTTATAAATGTTTGTATTCATCTCAGTGTTAATATGTCGCTTCCGACATATAGTGGTAGTAAGACATCCTACCAGTCTATTTGCTTTTTGTACTTAATTTCTCACTTCTTTGTTCAGGTCTCCGTAGTTTGACAATGTAATTTCAAGGTATTTTATTTCCATTACTTGTTCAATACTGACATCATCAATTTCTATTTTACGTCTGATGGATTCTTTACTGATTACTATTAGTATTGTTTTTCAATACTGATATCATCAATTTCTATTTTACGTCTGATGGATTCTTTACTGATTACTATTACTATTGTTTTAGTTTTCTGAGATAACAATGTCATATTGAAATCTCTTGCTCTTATGTTAAAATCTTTGGACTAATCTTTGCAGACTATGGGAGCGTTTAAGTATTACGTAACGCAATTTTTGAGGATTTTTGACCCCCCCTCCCCCGTGTAACGCACCGTAACGTTTCTCTGTACCCCCCTCCCCCTACCTAAACGTTACGTAACACCCAAGTGGCCATTTGAACCTAAATGGAAAACGAGGTTGCGAAAAGTACCGGAAACTCGGTAAAAGAACTTTGTTATTATTTTAATGGCATTTGAGGTAATAATAAAAACTTACAATCATCATTCAGCCTTAAATGTCCACTGCTGAACATAGGCCTCCTCCCCTCGTTTCCAACCACGTCTATCCTGCGCCGCTCTCATCCAGTTTTTATTTAGCTTTCTTAAGTCGTCAGTCCATCTTGTAGGCGATCGACCGACGTTTCTCTTGTCTTCGCTTGACCTCCATTCCAATAACCTTTTTGTCCATCTCCCATCTGTCATTCTGGCAATGTGTCCTGCCCATCTCCACTTCAACCTGGCTAGCCTTTCGATGACGTCAGTCACCTTTGTTCTTCTCCTGATTTCTTCGTTTTTGATTTTGTCTTGCAGAGTTACTCCTAACATTGAGCGCTCCATTCTTCTCGGCGTTACTCTTAGTTTGGTAGGCGAGGCTTTAGTTAAGGTAAGTGTTTCTGATCCGTACGTCAAGACTGGGAGGACGCACTGATCAAATACCTTTCTCTTTAGGCATGTGGGCAACTCACTTTTAAAACTTTCTCTCAGTTTTCCAAATGCTGCCCACCCAAGAACGATTCTTCTATTCAGTTCATGTGTTTGGTTATCCCTGCCACTCGTAATTTCATGTCCCATGACATGAAATATGTTCAAAACTTACAATAATAATCTTTTATTATTAATTTTACATTTACATTTACAGTTTCCCTACTTGGCCCCATCCTTAGACATACATTTTTGGTTTCATTCTTTATTGTTCTTCTCATGCATTCTTGTATTTTATCTTTTTTAATAAAAGCTTAAAATAAAATAACATATTTATAATTTCAACAATTTATTTTGCTTAGTAAAAATTTTTGTATAACGAATAATATACGATGTTACCAGTAGTTTCGGAAAAATAGTGAAAAAAAATGTGTAAAACTTTTTGTTCTTCAACGCCCTGTATCGTGAAACCAAAATTATTTAGTAAGCAAACCCCAATTATTTTTTAATTTTTCACCTATCCTAGAGATCATGTTACCTTTTTCTGAAACATCTTGTATAAATATAAGAAGGCACTTATGGAATAAAATTATTTCTGTCCTTGTTTTAAATAATTTTAAAAAACGCTGGGACCCGTAGATTTTCATATATAAAAATGTGTGCTTTTTAAACATAAATTTAAATGTACAGGGTGATTCATGCAAGCCTAGCGTAGTCCATTATCTTTAATTTTAATTAAACACCCTGTATATTTTTGTTTTTAGAAGCTGCTTAACAACCTCATCTCAAAAATGTGTATTATGTAGGGTCTATTATGAATAATGCAAGGTGAAATTTTGAAATTCTGTATAATTTTCGTAAAGATGTTAATCACATAAAACTTTGAAATTAATAATTCAGGAATCACACTTTAATGGTTTTTTAGTGGGTTTTGTATTTAATGCTTTTTATTTAAAGACATTTTTAAATAATTTGAAAATTTGCATACATATTTAAAACATTAATGAATACCTACCTACTGCTGAAAACGATACCTACTGCATGTTATGGACTTAAATTACCCATTTCATTTTTACCAAAATATAAAGTACCTACCTATCTATTCATCAGATAAACCCATAAATAACTCCGACGGAACAGTTCCGGATAGTGGAAACATTGGTCTTTTGAAAGCAAAACAATTCTCAAGGAAAGATTATGCGCTGTTGGATGTTGGGCTTTGGGTTGCATAATATAAATGAGAAATGGTTTACATTTGAGCAATGAATTTTTTTTTAGAGTTTTCGGTTGATTTTATACAGTTTTCAGTAGATAAGTAGATTGGAGTTCAAATCAGTAGGTTTTATACAGTTTTCAGTAGATCGGAGTTCAAATTAGTATGTCTACTGAAAAATCAGTAGACAAATCATAATACAATTCAGGGGTCTATGTAAAACATAAAAGAAATTATGTAGTTTTTTTTATTTAAGTTAAAAAAGAATGTTACGTAACGCGCTGTTCGAACCCCCCTCCCCCCATGTAACGCGCCGTAACGTTTTACAAAACCCCCCCTCCCCCCAAACTGCGTTACGTAATACTTGAACGCTCCCCATCTTCATCTTGGGCTATCAATATTGCGTCGTATTTTGTATCTTCTTTCGTTCTTGTGCAAGTAAATCTCAGCAGTTTTTGGATCTCATTTAAGGGGAAAGGCGCAAAATGTCGCCTGTCAAAATTTTCAATGTGTTTTAAATGTATTAATTTTTTTCGAATCCTGAGAAAACTAATAAATATTTTTAAAAACTTTAAACGCAGAATGAAAGATTACGTAATGACCGAGGGCCGAAAGTCCCTTAGAATAAATAAAAAGTTTCTTTTCAATGAAATATTTGTAATCAAAAGTCACACTAAATTTTCTCTTTTATTTTCACCCCTGTAACTTATTAAACTACACATTATAGAAGTTTTCAGGGACTTTCGGCCCTCAGTAATAATGTAATCTTTCATTCTGGTTTTAAAATTTTCAAAAATATTTTATTAGTTTTCTCAGGATTCGAAAAAAATGAATACATTTAAAACACATTAAAAATTTTGAGAGGCGACATTTTGCGCCTTTCCCCTCGGCAGGCTTGTTCTTTATATCCGCCTGATATGCGTATCGAAGCATCGAAGTAGTTTCCTCCACATTGTAATTCGCTGGCCTAACGCAGGCTATCATAAGTGTAATGCTATTTCCTCCAAGTGAATCTTTTGATAGCCTAGTTAGGTTAATATTTCTATGAGGAATGAACCTGTGCTGATATTTTTCGACTCTAAGGCTGCTGATTACATTTCCAAGGTCTTTGTTGATGTTTACGACTTATTTAAACATATTTTCAAGGGCTCCGGTTATTTAGCCGCTCTCAGCCAGCCAAGTCCACGAAGTATAATTTCGATTGCTTGTCTTCGTGACAGTTCTCTTTGTGAGTCATTGATATATTGACTGTAAATATCGCATGGCTTCGTGAACTGTGTGCACTCATAGCTGTAGCACTAGTTTCCCTTCTTGTTGTCCTTTTCTGCAACGTTTCCAAAGCATCATTCACATCGGGGTAAGGACAAATAATCCTCGGACAAAAAATCCCCACAAATTATCCCTGGACAAAAAATCCCCACAAATTATCCCTGGACAAAAAATCCCCAGACAAATGATCCCCGGACAAATAATCCTCGGACAAAAAATCCCCATAAAGAATCTCTGGACAAATAATCCCCGGACAAATATTTCCCACAAATTTTTTTGGACAAAATATCCTCACAAAAAATAAGATAAGACCTTAAGATTTATGAACTCATTCACAATAGACTTTTTTTTTCTTTCTCTAACTTATGTAGGTCTTAACTTATGTATATTTCACTCTAACATCCTACACCATCATTTGATTTTAAATTTTGTTTATATTAATTTACTCCGTTATTATACAAAATTCAGAGTTGGCTCAATGATATGAAATGATCGTAATTTAGAGAGAAATCTATTCATGAATTGCATTGAGTGACATTATATTTTCTATAAGAAGTATGCGGTGTCCTTTACAAAAAAGAACAGGTTTTTGCATTACAGTTCAGATTATCGTTTTCAGGACCAGCAGTTAGCATCACGAAGAGGCAATGTTTTGAACATACTTATTCAAATCAGAGTGAGCAAAAGATTTAAGCGAATAATATAACATGATTCCCACAGCCTTAGCTCATTCCCCATATTTTCCACGATTTTTGAAAAAACTCAGACTCTTTTGAAAAGAGTAGGAATAGTAAAGACAGAAAAAGTAAGGGATAGCCGTAAAATATTTGCGAATTGTGTACCCATGGCCTTGATATTAACTGCTACTTACATACTTTCCGTGTCCGTAACACCAAGAACTTTAAATTCTGTATTTCCAATGGTTGGCCACATAGATGGCCCTGTCATTTGCTATAATTAAGTCATCTTCTGTGCAGGTCTCTCTCATCTCTGTGCATGATAGGATAGTAGATGCCGGCTGGTCTGAACCGCGCCACAGTCGCAGGTATCGTTCTCCTGGTATCCCCATTTTTTCAGGTTACTAGCACAACGTGAAACGCCAATTTTTAGTCTGTTTAGCGCTTTCCAAGTCGGATACGGTAAATTATGTCCATCTGAGGGAGGAAAATGTGTCGCGGTAGCTGACGCTTGCCATAGGTGTATTCGGCGCGTCTCTGGCGCTTCGGGGATGGATCTTGTTGTTCTCAGGAAGCTTTTCCGAGATATTAGTCTGCTAATTATGCTGAGTTTGGTGGTCATATAAGGGGTGCCTTCGGTCCGTCTCCTGCTTTTTCCGTTCTACCTCTGACGTGACCTTCCTCCTGATAGGTGGTGGAGCAATTCCAGCTATGGGGTATACCTCTTCGATAGGTGTCGGTTTCAGGCAACCCGATATTATACGGACCGTTTCATTTAGAGCCACGTCGACGTTCTTTGCGTGAGCAGAGTTTGCCCATACTGGTGCTCCAAACTCCGCGGCCGAAAAACATAATGCCAAGGCAGAAGTGCGGAGAGTGTGCGGTTGTGCTCTCCATTTTGTATTAGTTAGCTTGCGGATGATATTATTTCTGGCACTTACTTTCTTCTTGACATCTTGACAGTGCTATCGGTAAGACAGAGTTCTATCCAGACGGACGCCAAGGTATTTTGGCGTCTTGTTGTGTTCCAGCATCTGACCACGCAATTCTACCTCCAGCGGCCTTCGGGCATGCTTGTTTCTCAGGTGGAAAGCACATACCTGGGTTTTTGTGGGATTGGGTTTCAGATGGTTTTTATCATAGTATAGAGCTAAGTCTCCCATCTGTCAGTTTCACTTCGACTTCCTTGAAGGTTTTTCCCTGAGCTGCCACAGCTGTATCATCAGCGTAAATAAATTGCCTTGTTTGTTGGTGTATGGGTTGGTCGCTGGTGTATATGTTGTATAGAATTGGCGCGAGGACACTTCCTTGTGGTAGCCCATTTTTTTGGTCCCTCCACCGACTGTTCTTGGACTGGAGCGTTACGTAGAAGCGTCTATTCTGGAGGAGACATTTCACTAACCTTGTTAGTCGGAAATCCTTTGTAGTTTCGTAGAGTTTTGCGAGTAGTCGTTGATGGTTAACTGTATCATAGGCAGCAGTTAGGTCTATGAACGCTACTCCTGTTATTTCCTTCCGTTCAAAACCATCTTCAATATGTTGGGTGAGATTAATAATTTGACTGCAGCAGCACTTTCCGGGCCTGAATCCTGCTTGTTCTGGAATAATTTTATTCTCCACATATTCAGCGATCCGGTTCAGTATCATTCTTTCAAAGGCCTTGAAAAGGTGGCACAAGAGAGATACAGGTCTAAAACTCTTTGTATCCGCCGGATCCTTCCCTGGTTTTAAGAGGGCTACCACTCTAGCTTTCCTCCAGATTTTGGGGATCTGTAATGTACGGATGCAGCAATTCATCATTTTTACGAGCCACTCTACGGTCTATAGTCCAAAAGTTCTTTATTTGCTCTGTTCGTATGTCGTCCAGGCCAGCCGCTTTATTATCTTTCATTTGGTGGATCGCGCCTCTCATCTCCTTTAGACAAAAAGAGGTACCTAGAATAGAACATCTCTTTCTTCGTCGATATTCCGTTGAGCTCTCACCTTGTTCTTTCTTGATGTCGTCTTACCGTTCATTAGAAGATGATGGGCTATCTGATCGGGTGTGACTTCTGTCATGTTGACTGCTGGAGCAGCGGGATCGTTGCCAAGATTCCGAATCAGCTTCCAGGCACGTCTGCTGTTTTGTTTCATGTCCTGACTCGTGACCAGCTTGCACCACCTTTCCGTTCTGTTGGCGGATATCGCATATAGCATTTCCTCCCCAGCCTATATTGTCGCTTCCGAGAAAGGGTCTTCTGCATATAGCTGTTCGTATCTTTTAAGTAGGGGTTTAGATTCTTCATTGAGCCCCGCTATGTACTCAGTTCGACAACCTCCAGGGATAAATTTCCGTGATACTTACTTTACGATTTCTACAAATTTATCGTATGAATCAGGGCAATCATATTAATTATAATATTTTTTTGTGGGGATTTTTGTTCGGTGATTATTTGGCTGGGCATTTTTTGTGGGGATTTTTTGTCTTGGGATTATTTGTCCTAGCCTCTTTACATCTTGTATTTTTATTTCTGTGAAATTTGGGATACGAATTACTACAATTTTATTTTTAGTAGTGAATAGGTTAAGCGCCTCATTGATACTAAACTAAATTTACAATCAAGATGCAGTAGAAATAAACAAACCAAGACACGTTAAATGATACTAGGAGCACTCCCAAATCATAATTTACAATTTACAATGTACATTGTAAATCCCAAATCATGATTTCCAAAGTTTATACATTGTAAATTATGATTCGGGAGTGCTCCTAGTAGTATCGGGAGTGCTCCTAGTAGTACTGCATCTTGATTGTAAATTTAGTATAAACAAGCTGAAAATGCGAGCATTATCATAACGAAAACTTTGTCTATATACCTATTTAAATTCATCATATAGAAAATTGCTATTACGAAAAACTGTTTAGAATTAAAAATTATGTTTTAATGTGCAAGTACATCATTCTAATTTAAATGTTGTGAACTATAAAGATACTTTACTCGAAATTCATATTTTTTTACATACCTCGTATAAAATTAATAAAATTTGATTCATGATGGTTGCATCATAAATCTTAGACCAAGAAGAGATTTTTATGAAGAATAACTTTTCTTCGTCAAATTTAAAATACAAGAGTTATAAATGAAAATGATGTTGGTATCCATAATTTGAGAAAATTCGTCAAATATTTTTTTCCATTAGAAGGATGTAATTTCATATATCAGAACATACTTTTTTATTCCAAACCACATTTTAAATAACAATTTTCCAATATTGTAAAATAAATAATACATACATACCTCTACATGATAAAGATACTTTTACTGATGAACTTTACTTGGATCTACAGACCTAGCGAGTCTCGTAAATTCCACGGCTTTGCGCCACGCTTCACGCAACCGTATTTGCGTACTTGTGTTTTGAGTTGTGTGCGCTGGTCACTGGTCGAGTGGAGTTATAGATAATTTACCAAATTTAAATATAATCGTTTCTACTGATTCATTATTAATATAGTATAATATGTATTATTGCTTTCAAAATATACTTAAATTGTATTTTTATACATTTATTACACATATTATTTTATATAATAATTAAATTCACTATAAAATGTCATTTATATTTTATTAATAGCTAAATAATTTAAAATTTAGTTTGACATTCACGAAGTGTCAAACTCAAATGTAAATAATAACATTTGCTTTGCTTAACAAATTCAGGTAAAAAAAGTAGCCTACTTTCTAATCAAAGATTTCAGCTGACGTTTAGTGCCTGGTAGGAGATAACCGGATTGTGACGTCACATTTTCGATTTTGAGGTCGATTATCTCGAAGACGGTTAGAGATATCAAAATGCCGTTTTCAGATTTGGATTCAGAAGACAAAACTACATACGAATCCATCGATACGTCTGCTCTAAGTATTGCAGGAGCGGCGACGCAATAACACACAGACTTTTGCAAATTTATAAACGAAAAGTTTTCGTTGATAAAAATAGCATACCCTTAGTTGTATCCTCTCGTATTTCCAATGTGCATTGCTCTCTTGGTTTATTACAGAGTAAATCATAAGAAAAGTTGTCCTTTACAAAATCTTGTAAAGGAAACAAATCTTCATCTTGACCATTTATCAATTATATTCCCGCTCTTTTTGGATTTTCTACTGTCAGAAGTTGTCAGATTCTTCACGCATTGTATTTACTAGTTTGATTTTGGTTTGCTTCATTTTAACCATTTCTTTATTCAAATCTTTGATGCGTTCTTCGCCCCTGGTCTTCATTTTGATCAACTGATTTTATTCTTGTACCCTTTTCTTCGACTCAGATAACCGATGATCTACTCGTATGTCTGGAACTCTCTTCCTACGTTGTGACAATTATCCGTTGCATATCCACGGCCTGATAATTTACAACGTTATTGGCGCTGGTCAATAAATATTCTTTTCCAAATTCTCTTTTTTATTCCTTGATTATCTGATTGTTTATTTCTGCTTTGTATCAAAAATATAAGTCATAAAAAGGACCTTTTAGTCTAGGCGCCAGATGGGTCACCGTGTCTTTCTTAATTATTCTGATGGGCAAACTCAACGGTTTCTTATGGATTTTTGGTTGCTGATTACCAATTTCGAGGGTGGATTTCCTTAAATTTGTTCCTTAATAAAAAACGAAGAAAAAATCGTTTACTAAACTTAAATTCAACAGTTAGAACTATAGAACTCACGATATTGTGAAATTAGTGCACAATGCAAATTGCAAAATAAGTATTTTTCGAAGCTTTATCGATCGTAACTCGGCTTCTACGCATGCTTAATTTATAATCTTCCAAACAAAGTTTGTTAAATTACTTTATCTTCATTTGTTTTAAAGTTATACCCGTTTGAAGTTATAATTTTCTTAAAAATTGTACATTAATTTGTTTATAAGGGTTTCAAGCAAATTTGAGCTATAAACATTTATACTTTAATTAACAATAATGATTCTTCTTCTTCAGGTGCCATCTCCGCTACGGAGGTTGGCAATCATCATAGCTATTTTAATTTTTGAGGCAGTAGCTCTAAATAGTTGTTTTGAGCTGCATCCAAACCATTCTCTCAGGTTCTTCAGCCATGAAATTCGTCTTCTGCCGATGCTTCTTCTGCCATCTATCTTTCCCTGCATTATGAGTCGCAGGATGCCATACTTCTCGCCCCGCATCACATGTCCGAGGTACTGTAGTTTTCTTTCTTTAATTGTCAGTTCAACTTCCTTCTCTTTACCTATTCTTCTCAGTACTTCATTGTTCGTAACTCTATCTACCCAGGAAACCCTCATAATTCTTCTATACGTCCACATTTCAAAGGCGTTAAGTCGTCTCATTGTCTCTACATTTAACGTCCATGATTCCAGTCCATAGTATAGTACACTATATACGTAGCATTTTGTTAGGCGTACTTTAAGAGCTAATGTTAAATCTTTACTACATAGGACCTTTTTCATTTTCATAAAATTAGAACGTGCTTTCTCGATTCTGACTTTGATTTCTGCAGTGTAGTCATTATTTTCGGTTATAAGTGTCCCTAGGTAAGTGTACTTTTTTACTCTTTCGATCTGCTGGCCCTCTACTATCAAGATTTCGTTAGTATTATGGTTGTTTTTACTAATTTTCATAAACTTTGTCTTTTTGATATTGAGAGAGAGTCCGTACTCCCTACTACACCTTACTATTTTACTCATGAGTATTTGCAGGTCTTGTAAATTATCGGCTATTATTACTGTATCATCTGCATATCTGATGTTGTTAACTAAGACTCCATTTACTCTTATGCCGACTGTTTCATCTTCCAGAGTTTCTCGCATTACCTCTTCAGAATAAACGTTAAATAATAGAGGTGATAGTATGCAGCCTTGCCTGACTCCTCTTTTTATTTCCATTTCTTCAGATGTTTCTGTTTCAATTCTTACTATTGCTCGCTGATTGTAATAGAGATGTGTTATTAGTCTTAAATCTCTTTCATCTAGGTTTTTAGTTTTTAGAATTTCCATGAGTCGGTAACAATAATGATAGCAGAACTCAAAAGGAACAATTTGAGCTTATAAAAATGTTCGTAAGTTTATTTTTGGCCAAGATATCGAAATTCGTAACCAAAATGTCGATATCTTGACCAAATATAAACTTACGAACATTTTCGTAAGCTCAAAATGTTTCCTTTGAGTTCTTTATCATTATTGTTAATTAAAGTATAAATGTTTATAGCTCAAATTTGCTTGAAACCCTTATAAACAAATTAATGTACAATTTTTTTAAGAAAATTATAACTTCAAACGGGAATAACTTTAAAACAAATGAAGCTAAAGTAATTTAACGAACTTTGTTTGGAAGCCTATTAATTAAGCTTTAAAATGAGACGTTTTAAGGCTCATTTGCATGCGTAGAAGCCGAGTTACGATCGATAAAGTTTCGAAAAATACTTATTTTGCAATTTGCATTGTGCACTAATTTTACAATATCTTGAGTTTTAATTGTTGGATTTAAGTTTAGCAAACGTTTTTTTCTTCGTTTCTTATTAAGGAACAAATTTTATTTGAAACTTTTTTTATCTCTTTTAGTTTATGAGCCAGAGCCTTATAAACAATTGAATTGAGTTTATAACAATTTTTTGACCACTCAGATCGAAATCCACCCTCGAAATTCGTAACCAGCAGCCAAAAATCCATAAGAAACCGTTGAGTTTGTCCATCATAATTGAAAAGGACAGGTGACCTCTATTTGGCGGCTAGACTATTTCGAGGTTCCTCTATATTTTTAATTTTATAATTAATAAGGTATTATCAAAATAGAAAGTAAAATAGTTAATTACTACAGTTATGAATCATATTTCATTCTTCTTCTTCTTCTTGTGCCGTCTTTTAACGAAGGTTGACGATCACTTCTGTAAACCCTTCTGTATCTTTTGCAACGTAAAATTTTTGTTCATCAACACTGAGGTTAGTCAAGATTTCTTCCTCAGCATTCCTCAGCCAAGATTTCTTCTTTCTTCCCAAACCTTTTCCCCCTCTACTCTTCCTTGCATGATGACGTGTAGCAGAGAGTCAATGTTTACAAATTTTGTAAACATTGACTTGTATATTTCATAAATCATTTTCGAGCTATTTCTGTTCTGCCCTTTATCTCCTCATCTTGATCTAATTGTGAGGTTATAATTGCTCCGAGGTATTTATACTTGTCGACCCTCTCGAGCGGTTTACCCTCCAATGTCAGATGTATGTTGTCAACAGGGGTTTTTGAGATGACCATGACCATGTAGTATTTGGTTTTATTTATATTCATTGTTAGTCCCATCATTTTGCATTCTCTGTTAAAGATTTTTAGGAGAATTTATAAATCGTCTATATTTTCTGCCATGATTGCGGTATCGTCTGCAAATCTTATGTTATTAATGATGCTCCCTCCAATCCTTACACCTTCAGTTCTTTTCCATAGTGCCTCCTGAAATATTAGTTGGGAGTACACATTAAATAATTATGGCGACAGCACGCATCCCTGTCTGACCCCTCTTTGAAATTCCACTTGCATGGTGTGTCTCACTATCTTCCACCCAATCGACCGCTGTTTGATTGTAGTACAAATTTTTGATTTAATTAATATCCTTGTTGAACTCGAACGCTTTTTGGAAATTCTTATAAAATATGAATACGTTTTTATTATTTTGGTCTACGAACCACTTTTCAAAAGACAGTAAAGGTGGTTAGTTAAATTGAGAAGTTAAGTAGAGGTGCTTAGTTAAATTTTTAAAGCCAATACAAATTTGCTCTGAACTATGAGCTTTAAGCTGAAATATAAGGTATGTCGTACTATAATGTTTGTGAAAATTTAGAAAATATTCCCATCCTATGTAAAATTATTTAGCAAAAAAGTGTAAATTATATATTTTAAATATTTTATCAGTAAACCGAAGTTGTTATTTTAACTCACAAAATGGACTCTGTGAATCCCCCTACTGTTTTGTGTTTAATAATTTCTATTATTAAGTTTATTTTAACATTTAGTTCCTTTTAAAAGTGTTGCTATTGTTCAATATATGAAAGAAACACTTTGCATCAAGACTTGTAATATTTGAGTTTTTCAAATTTTATTGTGAATTATTTTCCTTGTTGTTGTTATGTTGTTTATTTTCGAACATGTACATAACAATGTGTATATAGAATTATTTTAGATGTGTTTTAGATGATTTTAAAGAATAGATTAAAACTGTATAAAAATTTCGACAAAAATAACGATACAACATTTTACAAATCTGTCGAAGATAAATTCAGAATCATGTTGGTTGAATTATTTATATGTTATTATTATAATTAAATTTTCTGAAGCAATATTATAGTAGACAGAGAAACACCATCATTTTAGTTTTTACTGCACTAAAAAAACTTGTCAATATTGTGCACCCTTCTCTAAAAGTACAGGTAAAAAACAGGTTCATTATTTTCGGAATTACAATTTAAACTACCCCCTGTTCTGGTATACGTGAAGTTTACTTCGCTAAATTACAAAACTTGGTTTTTTAGAACATTGAAAAAATGTCAAAATGCCGATTTTTGAAAGTTGAAAAGTTAATTTGTTGTTTCGCAAACTTCAAAATAAGTGAATATCGTCATTTGTTAATAAATTTTATTAAAACTAACGTAGAACTTTGGTGTTTCACCCAAAGTTGTGTATTAGGGTGCTTAACAAACCCTCAAAATTTGAAACCGATCCATTAACTAGTTTAAAAGTTATTATATTTGTTCATCCCAAAGACCTATTTGTTGCAATAACATAAGACAGAAAATAATGAAGATAGGGCAATTCTGCGGATGCCAAGTGAAAGTAGAAGTGTACTATCAATGTGTATTAAAAAAGGATAAAAATTTTTCTTACAATAGTCAAAAATCCTAATAACAAATTTTTAAACTTCTGTTAAAAACATCTAGAATAACGTTAAAAATATTGTCCGTAGAAAAAATTTTTTTTACATATTGTATTTTTACTGTATTTGGTATTTTTATACGAATAAAAAATTGGTCTAGGTCAATTTGGGGCAAAGTTATGTTTTTTTTTAATTCACAGCGATTTTTTTTTGATAATCATTAAAGAACCTAATTATTGCTATTTTAAAAAATGGGATTTGCATTTTGTGTAATATAATTTGCACAAACATAGTCCCTTTACAGGTCTACGAATTTTCAGAAATGTAGGGAACCTACATATTCACCGGGTTCAAATATCGAACAAGCAATAATTTCAAGCTACTAAAACTTTCTATATCTCCGGAACGACTCAATGGATTTAGATC
Source organism: Diabrotica virgifera virgifera (assembly GCF_917563875.1). Lineage (NCBI taxonomy): Eukaryota > Metazoa > Arthropoda > Insecta > Coleoptera > Chrysomelidae > Diabrotica > Diabrotica virgifera. The sequence goes on along the minus strand of NC_065449.1, from coordinate 63,548,680 downwards.
TTTATTTAATTTTTTTAATCTTCTTAATTTTTTAATTAATAAACAGTCTAATTTGTTCAATATTTAAAAAAATAATTTTCTTCCAAAAATCTTTTTTTTATCATGCTATCATTAATAATCATAGAAAAAGTACACTTTAATAAACAAATTATTTTTAAGGAATAATTATTTTTTGATGTTAAGTAAGTTATTTATCAACGTGTACTTTAACTTTTCATATGATTAATAATGATAGAATCTATGAATAAAAAATAGATTTTTGGGAGAAACAATTATTTTTTAAATTGTTTAAAAAAATTAGTCTCTTTATTAATTAATAAAAAATGTCTAGAAAAATTGCATATTTGTAATTTACACAAAAATTCATAGATATTCAAAGAAGACAGATCAAGATCCATTGGGTAGATCCCGAGATATTGAAAATGATCGTAGTTTTTAGTTGCTTTTTTAGTTTTTGAACTCGTGGTTTTGTAGGCTCCCAGCTCCCCCTTCACTTACCACGACTAAAGTCGACTTAGTCACCATTTGAACTACATTTTTGAAAATTCGTGTAAAATACCAGTTTTTCGAATTTGTAAAAAGATTTTTCTACGGACAATATTTTTGCAGAATTGCCCTATCTTTATTATTTTCTGTCTTATGTTATTGCAAATCAAAGGTCTCTTGGATATACAAATAGAATAACTTTTAAACCAATTAATGGATGGGTCTCAAATATTAAGGGATTTCTCCAATAAGTACTCCAATACCAAACTTTGGGTTATGCACCAAAGTTCTACGTTAGTTTTAATAAAAGTTATTAACAACTAACGATTTTCACTTATTTTGCAGTTTGCGAAGTAACAAATTGACCTTTTAACTTTCAATAATCAGCATTTTGAAGTTTTTCAAAAATCAAATTTTGTAATTTTTGGCAACTATTTGGCTTTTTAAAAGGGTGAAAAAAATCGAAAAGATTGCTTTTTTGCACTAAATTGATAAAAATTAACAAACGGCCCCGAACTGTAGGCAGGAAAGAGGTAGGTTTTCTTCCTACAGGTTTACAATAACTAAAAAAGTTGTCAGATACCTATATCTGGACAATTCAGTGTCATTTTCCTTTTTTTTTTTGCTAATTTCCCTGGAGTATTATTAAAATCGTGAAATTGTGATACCTATCCTAAATTTTAGTTGAAAGTTTTTATAAATGTTTGCTAAATTAAAAATACTTCAAAAGTTGGATAATATACAAGTACCTAAAACAAAAACACATTACTTACATATTGTGTTTTCAGCGTGTGTCGTTATTTTTGTTCGTAAAACATACAATAAATCTACAACGTACGTATGAAATACCAAAATTTGTACTATGTACAATAATTTTAGAAGTTAGTACTTTGCCTAGATCTTATAAACTTTCCAATGTACACGAAAATTCTAAATGTTAGTAGAAAACATTTTTAGCTACATATTTGTTAGCTGCTAAGTAGAAAAGTACAATTTTTACACTTTAATCTAGTTTTGGAATACTATAAATAACTGTACTATATTTCAATTTTTGTGTAGAGTAAATGTATGTATTGAAAATATATTGATATTATGAAGCTGACTTTTTTTTTACTTTATTAGTCCTTTCTATTAAATCTTAAAAAATCAAACACTAAATTGTGTGACCAACATAGACTGATAAGCCAAATTCGACATATCACCAAAATCACATATAACAGAATCTATAACAAGTGTGAAGCGTAAATCAATGAGTCTCAATTTGGTTTTAGGAATTCTTTGGGCACAAGGGAGGCAATGTTTTGTCTGCAAGCAGGTACAGAGGTGTAGAGATATGACAAAGGATGTCTACATGTGCTTTGTAGCTTACTCGAAGACCTTTGACTATGTAAGACATGACCAACTAAACTATTTGAAATTCTCCACAACATCGGAATTGATGATAAGAACATCCGAATTGTGACAAGTCTCTACTGGAATCAGACGGCCAGGTAGACCAGGACGGATCTGTTTTGAGGTGGATGTGAGAGGTGGCATTCGGATTTTTGCGACAGGAATGTCTTCTCTCCCCTCTCCTTTTTAATATTTACTCCGAACAAATTTAAATAAAGCACTGGATGATGCAAACGTAGGCATAACAATAAATGGAGAATTGACAAATAATATCCGATATGTGGACGATACAGTCGTACTTGTCAGCAATATCGATGAACTTCAGCATATTATGAACAGGGTACAAAGAGCGAGTGAAGAAAGAGGACCAACCTCAAAATAAATGCTGGTGAGCAAAATAGAAAAATCTGCTAGAGAATTGAAAATAAAAACCAATTAATTCAAATTTAAGATGTAGACTCATGTATACCTTGGAACAGTCGTCAACTCGAAATGGGATCAAACAATCGAAATACGATCTAGAGTTCAAAAGCTAGAGCAACATTTAATATCATGAGAAATATATTCACACATTGCGACATATCTCTTCCACTAAAATACGGCTGCTAAAATGCTATGTATTTCCAATCTTGCTGTATGGCGCAGAGACCTGCACAATAACGGAAACATTAATGAAAAAGCTAGATGCATTCGAAATGTGGCTGTACCGACGTATCCTCAAAATATCCTGGACGACTCACAAAACCAACGTAAAGGTTAAGAATGGGAAAACAAAAAGAAATCTCTTTCACAATTAAGAAACGGAAACTTGAATACCTCGGTCATATTATGAGACATAGTCCTGTCGCCAGGGGGGGGGGTACAACGGCCTCCTGTATTCAGATGGACTTACCCAAGATTTTTTTATGTATTTTGACCTGTAGAACACGAATTTTTTGGATAACAGTTGATCCGGATGTCGATAAGATTGTTATATACCAAGAAGTTGAGGAATCACATAACAGCGATTTCTTGCAAAAGAAAACATTTTTTTGTATTTTTTGGGCCTTTCTAACCAAAAAATGTTCCTACAAATTTTTTCGTAGGATGCATAGTTTTCGAGATAAACGCGGTTGAACTTTCAAAAAATCGAAAAATTGCAATTTTTGAACCCGAATAACTTTTGATTAAAAAATAAAATAGCAATTCTGCTTACCGCATTTGAAAGTTCAAGTCAAATTATATCGGTTTTAATTATTTGTATTGCTAAAAATGTATTATTTTATTGTTAAAACAAAGCTATAAACACCTAGTGCTTGAGTGATGTTTTCAATGATTTCTCATTTAAAATCGAATTAGTAGATAGAGGAGGTAAAAGTGCAAGCGGCGCTATTTCTACGTAGCATGCATTAAAACGCATGTATTAGGCACGGGAAACACTATGTGTTTATAGCTTTTTTTAACAATCAAAAAATAAATTTTTAGCAATGCAAATATTCAAAACAGATAAAATTTGACTTAAACTTTTAAAGGCGGTAAGCAGAATTGCTATTTTATTTCTTATTCAAAGATTATTCGGGTTCAAAAATTGCAATTTTTCGATTTTTTGAAAGTTCAACCGCGTTTATCTCGAAAACTATGCATCCTACGAAAAAACTTGTAGGAACATTTTTTGGTTAGAATGACCCAAAAAATACAAAAAATTGTTTTGTTTTGAGAGAAATCGCTGTTATGTAATTCCTCAACTTCTTTGTTTATAACAATCTTATCGACATCCGGATCAACTGTTACCCAAAAAATTCGTGTTCTACGGGCCAAAATACATAAAAAAAACTTGGGTAAGTCCATCTGAATTAAGAAGGCGCCGTTGAACCCCCCTGGCGACAGGACTAACATGATAAATATCGTATACTACAACTGATAATACAGGGTAAAATAGGGAGCAAACGCGAACTCGGAAGAAGACACTCGTGGCTTCAAACTTACGCCAATGGTTTGGACTAACATCGATCGAGTTACTCAGAAACGTCGCAAACAAAATTAAAATTGCTATGATGATAGCCAATGTCTGCAACGGACAAGGCACATAAAAAATAAGAATGTTACATCTTAATAAATAAACGACCGATTTCGAAACAATCTTAGACATGTAAAAAATTATCCCTGCGCAGGTACAAACTTGAATCATAATTTACTCTGCTTCAAGGTACAAAGTTTTGTGTCTTACTAATATGGCTGTGAACGTGGGACAATGGACTCATAAAACAGAAAAAAAATAGTAGATGCCTTTAAAATGAATATATACAGACGGATGCTGAAAATTTCATGGGCCCAAAAAGTTATTAATAATCAGATTCTTCGGCGCATGAGCAATCAAAAATAACTATAATCAAAGAAAGGAAAATACAATACTTGGGTCATGTTGTGTTGAGAGGAGAAAGATATGAATTACTTCAAATCATATTGGAAGGGAAAGTACATCCAAGAAATCGGTAGAGGGACGCCAGAACTCGTGGTTGAATGGTTGAAAGACCTTAAGGCTCCACGGGCGACAAATTTACGCTAGCAGTAGCCGTAAAACGAACTTAAGGTTCCGCGGAACGGAATAGGAATAGCCGAACTGAACCGACTACGCACAAGTCCTGTACAGTGGCGTAACTAACGCCAATGCAACCAATGCGGTGCATTGGGGCGCAGGCATTAGGGGGGCGAAAAAAACTGATATTCTGGAAATATTTTAGCAAAAAAATATGTTGAAGCAAACCCCCTTGTAGCTTCCCGAAAACAAAAAATGTAAAAAAATATTCGTGGTATTTTATTCCGGTAGCGCCATAACAGACGGGCGACTGTGGCCGGGCACTCTGTGGATCCACAAAAATAATTTCCGATGATTGACCGTGGGTTCTTATGTGGCGTGGACGTTGCATCACAGACGAGCAACTGTGGTCGGCCACAAATACCACTAGTTGATGGTATAGAAAATAACTTATATTTCAATAACAACTTTGAAATTTCATGTTTCAGGGTCTCTATTAGTCCCAATTACTGCAGCAGTGCTATGTTTTTATTTTCACGGTTCAAGTAGATGGCGCATAAATCGTTTAATTTTTGAAATTTTTTAATGAAAATTATTTTACATGTACTACTTTTTCTAATAAATGCTCATGCAAATTTTCAAAATAATTGGTACAGTTTTTTTATTTTAGAAATTAACAAAAAGTGTGTGAATTTCGTAGTTTTACACTAGGATAGCCCCTTAATTTTACTTTCAATTAATTTTTTGAATAATAATGTTTTTTAATAATTAACTTTAAAATTACTGTTATATTTCTTTGAATAATCTTTCTCTGATTTTGAATTTTGCATATAGTTGTATATTTAAAAATACGGTGCATATAATAGATTTTCAAAACGAATTGCGCATGTTTCTTGGAATGAATAAAATACCGCAACTGGAATATTCCAAATGAAAGAAGCTTAAGAAGAAAGGTCGATTCTGTGTAATATTCTGCGGTATACCAGCGGATACAAAGAATTTTAGACCTGTCTACCTTTTCTGCCATCTTTTCAAGGCATTTGAAAGAATGATACTGAACCGGATCGCTGAATATGTGGAGACTAAAATTATTCCAGAACAAGCAGGATTCAGACCCGGAAAGTGCTGCTGCAGTCAAATTCTTAATCTCACCCAACATATTGAAGATGGTTTTGACTGGAAAGAAATAACAGGAGTAGCGTTCATAGACCTAACTGTCGCCTATGACACAGTTAACCATCAACGGCTACTCGCAAAACTCTACGAAACTACAAATGATTTCCGACTAACAAGGTTAGTGAAATGTCTCCTCCAGTAGACGCTTCTACGTAACGCTCCAGTCCAAGAACAGTCGGTGGAGGGACCAAAAAACGGGCTACCACAGGGAAGTGTCCTCGAGCACGAGAATAAGTCTGGGAATAGGGGCGCACGAGGAATACTTGCATTGGGGCGCAGGTCAGACTAGTTACGCCACTGGTCCTGTAGTCGCAGGCACGTAGCCAAAGGGGGTCCATGGGGTCCGGACCCCTCCCAAAACTGTCTCGGCTTTGGTACCAAAGCAGCAAGTTTATCCACAAGTTATTATTATTATTTTTGAAAAAGTAAACGAAATTATTATTATTTTTTTACTAGGATTATTTGTTTTTATTCAGTGTACGTTTCAACATATATCCAGTTTAAAAATCAGATTTACCACGAGAAAAAGTATTCTATCAACATTTTAAATTCTTTTACCTGGATTTGCCTCTACAGAAAAAGCAAAATTGCTAGAAAATTTGTCTGCCTATTACTCCCACGACATTTCTCTTACAGCAATAAAAGTTGAATATATTATGTTATGGTATAACTGTAACACAATATCATCTTTGGAACAAAAGACCGAAAGTCTCCGCATGAACATTGTAATAAAGATTTCTTTCCAAAAATTTACAAATTCCTACAATTTTGGCAACTATCCCTGTCACAACGGCCAGTGTAAAACGTTCGTTCTCAACAATGAATCGAGTAAAAACTTCACCCGGAAACAAGATGGGAAACGAAAGCGAAAGACTCATTTTATTGGCTCTTTGGTCCGTTCATTGGAATGTTGAGTTAAAGCCAAGTACATTTTTTATCAAATAACCAAAAATTACTGGGTCGACAACTGAATAGAAGACCAGATGTACTCTTTTCTATGGAATCCTATATTTCGTTATACATAGTAGTCTCTAACATCATCATCTTCTTCTTCTTCTTCTTTAGCACATTTCTATCCAGCTTTGGACATAGGTTTTCCCCACATTTTTCCATAAAATCTGTCCTTGGCTGCGCTTTTCCAGTGAGTTCCTGTAGCTTATACAATATCGTCCTTTCATCGCATCTTAGGTCTTCCTATTCCTCTTCTCCTTATCATGGCCTCCAGTTTTGTATTGTAGGATTCGATCTTTTATCTTCCTGTCTTGCATTGTGACTCGCAAATCTCCACTTTAACCCTGTTATATGTGATAACTAACATCATCAGAGACGCTAAAATGGTATTAAAGATACAATGGTGAAATTAGGTGTTTGAAAAATTTTACCGTCTAATCTAACAAAAAATTTGAGTTGTAATAAATAACCATTTCGTTGTGAATCGAAACAAGAGCAGTCTTATTTTAGTTAGTTCAGAGAGCGCCAAAAGTGCTCTAACTAGTTTCTACTCTTGTTAGTCTCTTCAGAGAACACATATTTGATTCTCTCTGAACCACTAAAATTCTGGCTATCAGCCTCTACCCACACACGAAAGATTATGATGATATGGAAGCCGTGGTGGCATCTGCTAAAGACGAACGAAAGTTTTACTTCTAATATTAACAATATTAAAAATAAAACTCTATCAGAACTAATCTTCTGGTTACACCATTCGTGGCTTCTAAAATTTGCAAGCCAACGAATCGCCGGAGTAAAGAGGGAGATCTATCAAGTTGCATCTCACTAACCCGCCTGTCCAGCATGGCAAAATTCAAACAAAGATTAGTTCCCAATACTCAGAATAAGGGTAGAACTAATAAAAATAATAAATAATCATTTCGTTGTGAATCAAAACAAGAGCAGACTGTCAAACTAACGTCAGAACGTGTATGTATCGATCTGTAAATTGGTGCCGAAATTTGTAATTATTACTGTAAATACTAGTTATCAAAATTAGTTTTCGCTCAAATAGTGACTAATAACAATTGTGTTACATGTTAATCATCAAGAACAAGCTGTAACTTCGGTCAGTAAGAGATGTTTTACTTAATAATCTTCCAACTTAAACACATACAGTGTCAAAGTGTTAATAGTTTTTCACTGTTGCTATCCCGTCCCAACGGACGCCAACGGTTAGGCAACCAGTATTGCAGTGATATATCCAAGGTTATCACTTATTTCCAGACATCCAAAGCGTTAATATAAACAAATTCAAGTTATTTTTGACTACATGAGTAACAATTTAAATCAATGTTCCCCCACTGTTAGCAACACCTTGTCTGGATCCAATTCTTCCAGTAATCTTACTAGTTCTAATTTATTTAGTTTTAAGTCCTTATTGTAATTAATTATTGTATAACCAATATTGTTTGTGTCAATGGCCATTGCTGCCGAGACACATAAATTTAAATAAAAAAAAAACAAGAGCAGTCTTATTTTAGTTAGTTCATGGTATTTGCTGGAAGTTTTGCTTCATGGTATTATAAGTAAATTAACAGGTAGAGCCAAAGAAGTTATATCTGTATATGGATGCGAAACTTTTGACGAAATAAAAAATGCATTAATTCAAAATTTTGGAGACCAAAGAGACGAAAATTCGATTACAAGAGACCTAGTAAATTTAAGACAAGGAGCAACAGAATCTATCATGCATTTTTACGAAAAAATAATGGGACTTTTAAGCTGTATCAACAATTACTTAGAATTACATACTGTAAATACCGACATTAAAAGAAGCAAACAGGAATTTTTCCGTCAACAAGCTCTCACCAGTGACGGCCGGTCAGGGTCGGCAGGGTCGGCAGTGCCGACCCACACATTTATAGATATAGATTTTTTAAATATTTGTATCTCTGAAATAAAAAAAAATCTATCAGATAATACAGACTAAATTTTATTCATGGTTTTTAAAAGAATTGGATCAATCCGAGCGTTAAGTGATCCCTGCGCATAACAGACTTCTCAAGAAACCAATGACCCGAGCCATTTATCTGACTTTTCGGCTAGCCGTCCCTAACATCCGTAGCTTGACAATTTACACGTAAAACTCAACGACGACGTAACAAGTCGATGAGCAAGCGAACATTACTTTTCTCCGTGGGCAATAGAAGATACGGCATGGCAGGTTACGCGCCAAGTACGGCACATTTCGATCTGCCGGTCGGTGTTTCATTTGGAAGCATGCATCGGTAGAAATTGTCAAAAATAATCACGCCGTTTTACGTCGTTTAATTGATATTGTAATTTTTTTAAGTTGTCAGGAATTATCATTTAGTGGACATGATGGATCGAAGCATTTGTTAAAAATCAAAGTAATTATAGAGAATTAATAAAATTTTTTTAGAAATACCTATTTACTTTCTGATTCGAAGTGTATTCGTAATACAGAATGAACTACATAATACATATTATAATCAAATAGTTAAATTTTGAATAACGTTGTTGAATCTGAGATTTAGAAAACCATTTGCTTTTCACTGAAAGTAGATGAAACTTCTGATTATCATGTCTTTCACAATTATTATCAATTATTTTGTTCGATACGCGTTACGTGGTAATATTTATGAGAGGTTTTTAGGTTTTAGAGATGTGAGTAAAAGCAATAAGGCAGAATATATTTTTGGTGTTTTAAAGAACAGATTCAAATTTTTTTATACCAAAAATAAATTGGTAGGGCAAACTGGGGCAATCTTATGACGGCGTTGCTGTGATGAGTGGTGAATTGAATAGTCTCCAGGCAAAAGTTAAAACTATTGCATCACAAGCTTTATTTACTCACTATTATGCGCATATAATGAATTCAGTTTTACATGATACGTGTAAAAAAATAAAGAATATCGACTTTTCTTGCCAGTTTAGCTCACCTAAACGGATTACTGCTTTAGAACAAATTTGTTTCGGAAAAAAAAGCGAACAGTTTGTCAGACGCGATGAAATTTTAAATCTCGGTTAGTTTTATCTAAGCGGATTATCTCTTATAGTTTTAGTATCTGTAGCAGATTTTCGTGAACAGCTTTTGGAAGTTTTTGATTTTATTATCGAAGGCGATGATTTTGAAAGTGGCGATACCTCGATCCGTGAAGCAATCGGTTTGAGAACTTTATTAAATACTAATGACTCTTTCAATATTTTTTTAAATATTTTTAAGACAGAGTTTGCCCAAGATATTCCTTGTGGTTCAAAATCAGTCAACTGACATTATTTATTCTAAAAATAGAATACGAAAGCTGGTGCAAAATCTCAGAGATTTTCGTAATGATAGTAGTTTCCAATATATACGCAGTGACGTTTTGGATTCGCTTGATATTTCCGAACCACCCCAAAAAAGACAACGACATGATACATATCTCGAAAAACGAGTAAGTATATCTTGAAATTTTGGATACCTACTATTATATGCAAATAGATACTCGTTTTTCGAATTTTGAAGATTTGCAAATTTTTGACCTCTTTGACGATTTAAAATTTAAAAGTTACGTTCGCCAAAGAATTTCCAAGATATTTATTATTACAAGTTAGGTACTTAAAAATTATGCTGGTCCAAATATTTTCAGAAAGTGGAATAAGTTGCACAATATGTATGTATAATTCTATGTAGTAAGTACTGCAATTCATTACAACAAACTGTTTATCAATTTTCTTATTACCACCAATTTCTGCCTAAAAAAACGGGATTTACCTTGTCTCAAAAGAATCAACACGTATTGTCGAAACACCATGAAACAAGAGAGAATGTCAAGTACATCAAAAAAAAAAAAAGCAAAAAACAACAAAATCTCCTATGATGAATTAAGCCTTTTAGTTTGATGGTATACCTATATGAGGAGACAAAAAAACCTTGCCGACCCTGTCTCCAAGGCCACGAGCCGCCACTGGCTCTCACAACATTTTTAGCAGGCCTACGAGAACCAATGGGCTCTGTTATCAGAGCAATGAGACCAAGAAGTCTAGCCACGGCGATACAATACGTACAGGAAGAAAATAATGTTCGATATCTTCAAAAAAATCAAATAAGTCAACCTTCAACATCAGGAAGAAACGAAAATTACCAAGAACGCCGACCTCAGAGACAGCAAATGTCTGTACCTGTCCAAAAACCATTTTATCAACAGCCAAATTTTGCACCTCCGCAATGGCAGCAACCAATCAGACAATTCTACCCACAGAATCAGTTTCAACAACCACATCGACAACAAAACTTCAACCAATTTAGACAAAATTCAAACCCTCCAGCATTCAGGACCCAGAATCAGTCAAATGTATGGGCACCCAAACCTGGACAGTCAAAACAGCCTAGACCAACACCTATGAGTGGAATAACAGAAACCACAACCAGAGGCCGTCAAAATTTTACACCAAATTACCGAGCACAGCCAAAATTCACCGTAGAAGAACTTTACATTATACAATGCCACGGAGATGAGCAAGAAGAGAATGACAACTACAATAATTACTACGAACCTGAATATGACAATTTTCTACAAGATACATACGAAAACCAACCAACCGAATACGAAGAAAACGTAAATTTTCGAGAGAACCCACCAGAAGCAGCCGAAACGTAATTGAACTTCATTCATTTTCCGACAAGAAGGAGCTACCTTACATTGAAATTTCTGAGCCTTCTTTACGACTTTTAATCGATACAGGATCCACAAAGTCATTTCTTAATCCAGAAATAGCTTCTTCATATTTTCCAAATTATATAAAACACAAACCCTTCGTCGTCACATCAATTTTTCAAAATTATTCCCAAAAATATTGTGCTGAAATTCCTTCATTTTCAGAATTTAATTCTGACAGCAAAATGAAATTTTATCTCTTCAAGTTTCACAAAACTTTCGATGGTCTTATTGGCCTCGACAATCTAAAACTCTTCGAAGCCCAATTAAACTTTCCTAAATCACTTCTAGTTACAAAAGATTCTACAATTCCCATCAAATATTATGAAACAAACAAAACACAATTTTATTCCATCCATTTGGAACCAAATTCAATTAGCCAAGTCCAAATCCCAGTCAAAGAAGAAAAAGGAACCATCATTATTCCAACTCAAAAGGTACAAGGCGTCGTAGTACGAGAAGCCCTTACTAACGCCGAGAACCACCTCGCCTGGACCGAAATTGCCAACTTCACGTCAGAACCCATTCACCTTTCTCTTATGGAGCCACTCGAAAGCCAGGAAATAGTCATTCAAGATTTCCATGTATATTCCATGGAAACAACCTCCGAACCAGACTACAGACAAGATATCGACGACTTAATTAAAACCGAACATCTTAACGAAGAAGAAGAGGATCAAGTTCGTCAGCTATGCCGAAAATTCTCCGATATATTTCATCAACCAGACACTCCTCTCAGCTTTACTAACGAAGTTAAACACCACATCAGAACCAAGGATGAAGAGCCTGTATATACGAAATCATACCGGTATCCGTATGTGCACAAAGAAGAAGTAAAGAAACAAATCTCTTCAATGTTAGAGCAAGGGATCATTCGACCAAGCCAATCGCCATGGTCCTCGCCCATTTGGATTGTGGCAAAGAAACCAGATTCATCCGGTAAAATAAAGTGGAGGATAGTGGTAGATTATAGAAAGGTCAACGAGAAGACAATTGACGACCGATACAGAATTCCTCACATTAGCGATATTTTGGACAAATTGGGAAGATGTCAATATTTTACGACCCTCGACTTAGCGAGCGGATTTCATCAAATCGAGATGGCTGAAGAAGACATTCCCAAAACAGCATTTAATGTGGAAAATGGACACTATGAATATTTAATGCCTGGTTGCACCAACAGATCTCAAGCTCCAGCTTAGCTAAGCTCTACTTATAGATAGGGTCTCCTTGAGTATCACTTACGTTGCACCATAATTTTAGATTCTTACCTTATTATCAATTATATCTATTATTATATTATGGTATTCTTATTGTAATATATTATAATTATATTATATTAATTCTTATGATATTCTCGACTTAAACTTAAGATCTGTTGGTGCAACCGGGCATAAGAATGCCATTTGGACTTAAGAACGCTCCGTCCACGTTCCAACGTATGATGGACAACGTATTGAAGGGACTTCAAGGAGAAATATGTCTCGTCTATATGGATGACGTAATAGTATACTCAACATCACTACAGGAACACATAGTAAATCTCACAAAAGTATTCCAACGATTGAGAGAAGCCCGACTAAAAATCCCAGTTGACAAATGCGAATTCTTAAAAAAGCAAGTTCATTTTCTGGGACACGTAGTCACACAAGAAGGAATAAAACCGAACCCAGGGAAAATTGAAGCAATAGAAAAATATCCAATACCGAAAACAGCAAAAGAAATTAGAGGATTCCGTGGACTCTTGGGATATTACAGAAAGTTTATTGCGAGACTTCGCAAAAATCACAAAACCTCTAACAAGATGCTTGAAAAAGGACGCAAAGATCGAACATACACCCGAATTCGTAGAATGCTTTGAAACATGCAGGAAATTATTAATGAATGAGCTTTTATTGCAATATCCAGATTTTTCCACACCGTTTAACCTCACAACAGATGCCAGCAATTTTGCTATCGGAGCAGTACTTTCCCAAGGACCAGTTGGCAGTGATAAACCAATTGCCTTCACTTCCAGGACACTAAATGAAACTGAGACCAAATACTCAACAATAGAAAAGGAAATGCTAGCAATGGTGTGGGCAACTAAGTATTTCCGACCCTACCTGTTTGGAAGGAAATTTAAAATACTTTCAGACCACCGTTCCTTGCAATATCTATTTTCCCTAAAGGAACCCAACTCCAAACTAGTACGTTGGAGATTAAAATTAGAAGAATTTGACTACGAGGTAATTTACAAAAAAGGAAAAGCTAATACCAATGCACTGTCTCGAATCGAAATTCACACAAAGGAAACTAAGGACATCGATTCACAAATTAAGGAAGTCTTTGACGACTTAGTAGACATGGAAGACGATGGATGGTCAACGACTAATAATCCAGATGCAGATCGAATAATCGACGAGATTGTAGAAGAAAAAGCAACAGAATTAATCCAAAAAAACATCCCAGAAGACACTGTTGAAAACGAAGATCAAAACATCCAAGAAGACAATGTTGAAAACGAAGATCAAAACATGGATGAAGACGGAAATGAAACAATACATACAGCAGTAGAAAACCCAATTCTTGGTATACCTATTTCGGAAAAACCACTTAACTTCTACAATAACCAAGTTATAGTCAAAATCGTCAACTACAATCCACGACCTCCAGCAATTATACAAACCTTTCCGAATAAAAGACGTTATCATATCCAGCTATCGAAAGATCAGCTAAAAGCTGATACCATAAAAATTTTTAAGGAACACCTCAACCCGAAAAAGAAGTATGCAATTTTATTTGAAGCAGAAGAAGAAATTTTTGCAGAAATTTTCGAAATTATCAGAAAAACTTTTAAAAACAACGCATATGACTTAGTAAAATGTAATCTTTTATTGGAAGATGTTAACCTAGAAGAACAACAAAAGGAAATTATAAAAAACTATCATGAAGGTAAAACGAACCATAGAGGAATAGCTGAAACAGAAAGCCAAATAAGAAGAAAATATTACTGGCCTAATATGAAGAAAGACATAGAAGATATCATAAACTTCTGCGATATATGTCAAGAAAATAAATATGACAGACTTCCTCCCAAACCAAAATTTATGGTTACACCAACTCCCACTAAACCACTGGAAATAGTTCACATCGATTTATTCCAGGCTGATGGACAGAAGTTTCTAACCATAATAGACGCATTTTCGAAGTATGGACAAGCCTATCTAATAAATGGAGGAAACGCAATCAATGTACTCAACGCCCTACTAATTTTTATAACCCAGCATGGACTCCCAACAATGATCTATCTATCTATCTATCTAATCAGCCCTAAACATCCATCCTTGGATATAGGCCTCCTCTTCCTTCTTCCATGCCTCTCTATCTTGGGCAATTTGCATCCATTTTGACCCAGTGTGTTTCTTCAGGTCATCTGACCATCGCATCTGTGGCCTTCCCCTTTTTCGTTTGTGGTTCCATGGTCTCCAATGTATTACCATCTTAGTCCATCTTTCATCCTTCTGCCGTAGGGTGTGTCCGGCGAACTTCCATTTAAGCTTTGCTACTTGGGTAGAGACGTCTTTCACTTTTGTTTTGTTACGGATCCATTCGTTTCTTTTCCTGTCTGATAATTTAATGTTCAGCATTTGTCTTTCCATGGCTCTTTCTGTCTTTGCTATTTTTTCCATATTCTCTTTTGTAAACGTCCATGTCTGAGAGCCATATATTAAAACAGGGAGTATACATTGATTGAAGACTTTTGTTTTTAGGTATTGCGGGTATTTTCTGTTCTTTAGAATATAAGACAGTTTTCCGAATGATGCCCAGGCCAACCTTATTCTTCTCTTTATTTCTTCGGTCTGATTTTCTTTATTTAATCTAGTGATTTGTCCTAGATAAATATATTCTTTTACTTGTCTATTCTTGTTTGTGCCACTGTAATTACTAGTTCTTCTTGTTGATTGGTCATGGTTTTTGTTTTACTGTAATTCATCTTCAGTCCTATCTTTGTCGATTCTCTATCTAGTTCTTCCATCATTCTTTGTAATTCTTCACTTCTTTCTGCTATTAATACAATATCATCAGCATATCGTAAGTGATTCAGATATTGCCCGTTTATGTTTATACCCAAACCATCCCAGTGCAGTTGTTTCAACACATCTTCTAGCGCTTGGTTAAATAGCTTGGGCGAGATGGTATCTCCTTGTCTTACTCCTCGGTTTATTTTAATAGGCTCCGTTTGTTTCATTAGCTTGATAGTTGTTGTTGCCTTATCATATATATTTGTAATTAAGTCGGTACCTATATCTGTAGTCTATTCTGCTGTTTTGTAGGGAATTCTTTACTGCCCAGTGTTCCACACTATCAAATGCTTTTTCGAAGTCAATAAATGCCATGTATAGCGGGATATGATATTCGTTAGCTTTTTCGATTAATATCTTCATCGTTAAAAGGTGGTCACTTTACTGAAGCTTTTTCTAAATCCGGCTTGTTCTCTTGCCTGGTATCCATCTAATTTAGTTGTTAATCTGTTTGTTAATATCTTGGTTAATAGTTTGTACATCACATTTAGTAAAGTTATGGGTCTGTAATTCTTTAGATCCTTTTTATCTCCTTTCTTAAATAGTAACAATGTTACTGCTTCGTTCCAAGTGTTGGGTATTTGTTTTGTCATTAATATTTTATTCATAAGCGTGTACAAAACTTCTCTAGTTGTTTTCCCACCATTTTTTAGCATTTCTACAGTTATCCCGTCTTTTCCTGGCGATTTATTATTCTTCATCTCCTTGAGTGCTCTTTTTATCTCATTCTTACTGATTTCTGGTTGTAAGTCGGAATTGACATTTTTTATTTTTATTTGTAATTGCTTAAGGATTTCTTGTGTTGGTTTCTGTTTTGTATTGTAGAGGTTTTTATAATATTCTTGTGTTATTTGTATCATTTCTTCTATATTATTGGTCTCTATGCCTTCTTTGTTCTTTATACTATTAATCTGTATGCTTCCAAGCTGTGGTTTTAAGCACTTCATATTTTTATTTTGTTCAATGGTTTTTTCTATTTTTTCTTCCTGTACTCTCCTTTGACTTTCCTTGATGTTCCTTCTGATAGCTTTGTTTACCTCTTTGTAATCTAGAATTTTGCTCATGAGGTTTTTTGTTTCCTGGGATATATAGTTTTCCTTTTTTATTCTTGTTTGTGCTACCTCTTTTCCCGCCTTTGCACAGAATTCAAAAATGGAGTAATACAAGAGTTTGTAGACTCTCATAAAATCTCAATCCACTATACGACACCAGAGAATCCGCAATCCAACGGGATGATTGAGAGATTTCATTCTACATTAATCGAACATCTTCGAATCCTAAGGAACACCAAGGTAAAGCTCCCGATAAAAGAACAAATGCTATACGCTATAATTGGGTACAATAATTCCATACATTCCGCAACGAAGTTACGACCCATTGACATATTAAACGGCCATATCGACGCAAAAGATCCCTTTGACGTTGACATACAGAAAGTAATACTGAATAATTATATTCAAAATCATAGAGAGATAACAAAGGAATTATACAAGGAAGTAAATCAGCATATACAAGAAAATAAAAATAAAGTCATCGAAAATAGAAACAAATCGAGACAAGACCCTATTACGTATAAACCAAGTACAAAAATTTATACCCGAAAAACAGTCACTAGGAATAAATTACTTCCACGATATTCTGCAAAACTTATAAAGAAAAATAACGAAGTTTGAAACACGCTCAAAGTCCCACCGTTTAAATATTTGAAATTTCGACCCAGTAATACTTTCGCTACGCCCTGTATATCGATCTTCCGCATAGGCAGAGTATGGCGTTATTCAATTCTCACGGGATTTGGATGTTTATTTCGGTTCTTGCGATTCTTTGAAATTTGGTGTACAAAGGTGCCCCAAATTGTTTATATCCTACACAATTGTAAACGGAATATTTTTCAAAGAGGTTCCACGTTAAGTAGGGACTCAGAGTATAAAGGTTTTTATGGCATTTGTAGACTAGAGTCTTAGGTTTAGGCCTTTCTCAGACACAAATTTATTGAGGGTTGTATTAGAGCAGGAAGGATTAGTCGATTGCTTTTAGTAAAACTCTGAAATATTGTTTCTGAGGATTAACTGTAATATTGTGAGTCATCGCATTTCGTGTAAACTCAAGGGATTTTGTTATTGCGAAGTTTAAGTATTTGTAATTGGTTGAAAGTAAAACCATCATGGCGTTCGAGGGATGTCTTGAGAGTTTTTCTGACCATTTGATTGGTAGAGAAATATCTGGTATGATTCCTATTGGTCTAAGTAGGAAGTCACTTTTTTTTGGGAGAAGGAACCCAAGTTTTAGAAGGATCGAGTTAGCGGTCCTAGAGATCAGTTCAGGAGAAGCCATCAGCATGTTCAGGCAGTTCAGTAGAAGCCATCATCATGTTCAGTTGAGTTCCGTAGAAGTCACCATCAAGTGAAGTTGAGTGATGAGTTCCACCAGGGCCATCATCGAGTTAAGTTGAGTTTTGGTTCCTTTAGGGCCATCGTCATGTGAGTCGAGTTCCACTGAGTGTTTCTGAATGTAGTTTTCCAGCCCGGCGAATGTGATGGTGTATCGTGAACCCCGGCGATTTTCCCGCTGTTTCTAAGCAAATCGTCGTTATCATTTTATACCAATTTTGGTATCCACTAATTTCTTTTAAGCAGTCAGAACCGGAAGTAGGAGAGAGGAGTTTCAATTTTCTCATTACTATGTTTAACAGTGCAGTTAAAACATGTAGTATGCTCACATACTTTATTTTGGTCAAAGTTAATGAACTTTCAATAATCACGTTCGAGTCTAACTAAATAATTTTATTCGAGTAAAAGTAAATTTGATCCAGTTTAACGAACTTTTAAACTATTTATCTTCAAGTGAAAGCTGAATTTTTCTATAATAATGTTTGTTTATAAACAATGTACTGTTTGCTGTAACTAACGACAGTGAAGTGTTTCGCGAGTGCAATAGCGCCTTGGACTTTCGAATCAAGCTACGAGGAAGAAGCCAGGACACTAATTGTTAAGGTATAATTTTTATATTTGTAAAACTGTTCGTTTCATCTTTGATTAATTGGTAATCTGGTCTCTAATTATAACAGAGAGATCAGAGATTAATTCTTTTGTTTTTAATAAATAATGTTTGATTTTCAACATATAATTTATTTTCTTTCCTTCTCTCTTGAATCGTAAGAACATTAAAAATTGACTGAGTATAGAATTCTGAATTAATAAGGTAAGTTACGTTATAATATTCTGTATATTATGTATATTTTTTTTTATTTGACTATTTTCTGTTTTATTTTGATTTAATACCATTTTTCTTTTAATATTTGTTTTTTTTTGATTAATTATTTATATGGGAAATAAGCCACAATTAAAATGAAAAAAATAATTTTATTAACGTTTCGACGCCCAAATCGGGTGCCGTTGTCAAAATACAAAATATTACTAAAATAAACTAAAGTGTTGTTGCTAAGCAAAAAAATTCTTCTAATAATTTATTTAATCTCACTCATTTATATTGGCAATTCAGACATATATTATACATTTTAAAGTAGAAGACTTTAAAATGATATTGCCAATATTTATGAGTTGCGTTCCTGGGACGACTTACTGAAAGATAGTTCATTCGATTACATGAAATTAACCCCAACTCAAGAATATCCGTCATAAAAAATTATAGCATGTGATATGTTTTTAAAAAGACAACCAAATGCAACGACAGTAAAATTCTCGCGTTAGAGACTTCATAGTAAATCACAAGGGAAAACCAGGAAAAAACCTTGTGATACTATCCCGACATCGTAAGTATTTGGTCTTACATTAATTTACTCTCAAAAAATAATACCAAATTCTGACTTGTAACATGTTTAAATTATAAATAATATTAATAATACTAGATATAAGTAATACTAAAATATATACTAGCTCGATATTATTGACTTACTAATCTTGGTATTTTCTTTCTATTGACTTCCTCTTTCAGTATGGGTAACCACATCCTACTGCATTCTACCGAGGAATTTGCGACACAATTGGTTTCATTTAGCATAATTAGAGCCGCTTCTTTGATTTTTCTCTTTTTACTATCTGATTCTTTCAGGACTATACTTGAATCTCTCCACTGAACTCTATGTTCATTATCCCATGCGTGTTGACATATTTGAGATCTCTCAAATTCTCTATTTTTAATATAAGATTGATGTTCACTTATTCTAACGTCTAGTGGTCTTGATGTCTCACCTAAATAAAATTGTTCGCATTCACAAGGTATTTTATAAATGCAATTCTTTGTTCTTTCTTGATCATTGTTAGGTTTAGTTTTAGATAGAATAGATCTCAATGTGTTTGTTGTTTTGAATGTTGTTGAAATGTTGAATTTATTTCCTATTGTTTTAAGTTTCTCGGATAGTCCTTTTATATATGGTATTGATATTTTCCTCGTATTATTTCTGGTGAATGTTGTAGGATCCCGTTCTAAGTTGTTCTGTTCCATTCGATCCAATCTTGACAATTCCTTATTTATAAACGATAAAGGATAATCATTTTTTAATAAAACAGATGTTAACAATTGTTTTTCTGCTAAAAAGGAATTTTCGTTAGAACAAGTAATTTTGGCTCTATCATATAAGGATTTAATGATTCCCTTTTTAACGTTGATGTTGTGATTTGACTTGTAATTGAGATATCTGTTGGTGTGTGTTGGTTTTCTATACACTTGAGTCTCATATCCAATATCCTTCTTTGAGATCAAAACATCGAGGAAAGGTAGGCTGTTATTGTATTCCTTTTCCATTGTAAATTTTATTGTCTCTTCTTGATCGTTTATAACATTCATTTATTGTTTTTTTTTGTATAAATTCTGTTTCCTTAGGTAACCAGTGGCGCCCAATATTTTTTTCTTTATTTTTTATTTCACATCCTTATTTCGATTTTTCTACCTTTTTAATTTTTCTAAGCTAATGAGAGTATATATCATAACATCTATTAAAGAATCCACTCGCTAAAATCTCTTGATGACTTGAGCAACCGAGGTACTTAATAAATTATGTAGCACAAATTTTGTCAGATCTATATATCTTCATGTATATCCAATTAGACGCGTTACATTAAAATGGCTTCCATTCGTGGGGCTGTTTCATAAAATTAATCGTGCTTCAAGTTACTGTAAAAACATCAAAAGCTACAGTACATAAGAAGAACATAAAACATCAACCTAAATCAAAAATTAATTCGGAACCTTCCCCACAAGATCAGCCAGACGGTAGGAAAGAAATTAAAGATAAAGAAACTGAAAAACAAACCAGAAATAATTCCCCTCAACCTGGGACAAGCAAGGATTTAGATTACTAACAGACAACCAAAAAAAAATGATAAAGAAAAAAATAAAATTAACTTTTCAAAATATCCAGAGTTATTAAATTCAAGAGCAAAATCCAGATAAATCACGAATACTTCCCAAAAATTAGGACTACAGAAATTCAAACCATTCAGGATAGACCACATCCCTTTAGAAAAATTCCATAAACTCTCCGAAGGAAGAAAAACATCCAGAAAAAATAACCCAAAATTATGGAACCATAGCCATAGCCATTTTTGGTTAACTCCTGTATAAATTTTTATTAAAATTATTTGCCTTGTATATGTTACAGATACAAAAACAAATTCTAGCAACGAAATTCCAAGAGATGCCAATCCAAAAGTTTTGTTCATCCCTTACAAAACTTCTTCAGGGGATGGAGTAGTTATAGTACAACGACCGCTACCATCCAGTATATTCTACCACGTGGAATCAACACGAGGCTACGTCGCGTCGCAGCGTTGAACATTCTGGACCTAATTGCGACGTATTGGACAGCAAGATCAGCAATTATAAAATTATAAAACACCATGTAAAAATCAATACCTATTTTTCTGATTAAAATCTCTAAATAAAAGTCTAATTTAAATGTTAAAGTAAAGTCTGATTTTAAATTATTGAGTTGTAAGTAAAATCTTTGTTTGTCGAAATAAAAGTTTAAATTGTGAAGTTCAGGTTTTAAAAAAGTGTTTTTCCAAAGAACATTAATAATTCGTGCTTGTTTTCAAGCGTTGGCTATCGTCGTATTAACAAGCTGATGAAATGTTTCTCGGTCGGCAGCTATATGAAATAATTCCTCCATCGTTCGACCTGTCCATTGTCTAATGTTACGCAGCCAGCAGGCCCGGCCCTAGGGATTTTGCCGCCCTGGGCAAGATCGGCGACCGCCGCCCCTCCCCCTTGGTATACTTAAAAACTCAAAAATTTCACCATGGCTCTTAATTTGCTGAAATCTATCACTTAATGCATTAACGGTTGTGCCTGTAATTTTTAAATAGAAGTCAACTTTACATCGTGTCTGGATCTAGGTCCATACTTTCATCTTCAGCCTCCTTTTCAGATTCTCAATTTCTAACTTTGATAAGCCTTTTGATAGAACTACAGCTTTTGATAGGGTGAAAAGAGACAAAATGCTGGAAGGCCTTCGTATTCTAGGTAGGTTACCTAATAAATATATCAGCCCCATAAAAATGACGTTCACGCCAGTTCACGGTTCACAAGCCGAAATCAGAGTAGATGGAGAACTAAAACTAACCCCCCTGTTTGACATAAACATGGAAGTAAGACAGGGAGACGCTCTATCAACCATGCTATTCGACCTAGTTCTTGAGTCAGTCATCAGAAAAACCAATGTAACCGGCCATATAAACACCAAGACAGTACAAATTACCGCATATGCAGACGATGTAGGATCATTAGTAGGAATAAACCACGACTAATGGAAGCGTTCAAAGAAATTGACCCTGAAGCACGAAAAACGGGGCTTAAAATAAACGAAGCAAAAACGAAGTACATGACCGTCAAAATAAATATGACAATAACAATACCTGACATTGAAAATTATATCACAATTAGTCCATTGAAATGTTACATTTAGGGTTGCATTTCTTAGAGGAGGCAATTTTATTTTTTTAATTTGTAGAGGGCTGCAGTAGAAGCTTAAGTTCAAGTTTTTGGGGTCGCCGCCCTTGTCCCCCGGCCGCCATCTTGGAAAAAGGGGTGCAAGGGGCTTTCGCGCTGTAGCTGCTAAACTAGCAACCATACAGAAAATTTAACACATAAAATGTAGCAAATTAAATTTTCTCAAATTTTGTATGTACATATTACTTTTTATCGTCAAGTGACCAACAAAAAAGTTATAAACAAAAATAAGAGAAAATTTTGTAAGAAGTTTCCTTTGGAGATTATAACTTTTTTTCCGTTCATTTTACAATAAAATAACATCATAGCGATTTTTATGAGGATTTTTCAACGAACAATTTCCATTATAAAGTTATTTAATTTTATTTATTTATCTAGGTTTTACAGCGCTCCAAACTTGACCAGAGTCTCGAATTCTCATAGGAATAGGTACAATAAAAACAAACTCTTAGGCTTACTTTTCTATCTATATATTTATTTAGTATGATTTTAACATTCCTATGCTATTATTAAGCTATTTTTGTCCCTTTTCCCGGCCACCTATGAGGTAGAGTCTGGAGGCGCGTTTTTGTGTGATATCCCCAATAGGCCTAATACACGGACAATTTCTAGACAAAATAATATTATTTATTATTATATGTTGAAAAAGATCTATCATAGTTATTATTTTTCATTTCTTTCGATGGTCCAGGCTGCGAGTCAAGATCTGAATCAGTATCCGAGGTGAATTTTTGTGGTATAACGAGAGTTAGAGTTGGCGTCATTGTCGGTTATTCATCTACCAATTCATTTTCTTCAATAATTAATGTTGATATGTCCACAATGTTGCTGCAACTTTCACCACCACAATGGGGGCACACTGCTGAACATTTGAGGTCTGCTTTTCGGCAAACACATGTTCTTCCAGTTTTCATTGCATCTGCTAAAGATGAACTTCATAAGCTCGGGGTACTGGAGGCTTGGAAGTTTGGATTGGTATCCAAAATTTTCCATGCTTTTTCCAGCCCCAATTTTCTGGATCACAATGTTTACCGAGCCATGACTGAATCTGGTGATACACTCGGAGTCTGTGGAAACGGACAGCATCTTGTGCTGGAGAAAGTGAGAAGATATTAAATGCATTTTTTGTCACTGTTTTAGCGAATCGTTTGTATCTCAGGGTTTCCAGAGAATCGTCTTTATTTCCGCCATATAAAGAGACGAAAAACGTTCGCCGACAACAGTGAGTAAAGATGGCTCGACTTTCTCACTGACAAATAATTCTAGGGCCGGCACAGACTAAAGCACATAAGTCAAAAAACCGATTTTTCTTTTTATACATGCACATGTCCATATATTTTTTCTCCACCGACTGACTCAAGCACATACGTCATACACGTTTATTTCACATTGATTTTAAGTAGCGTACTTTTTCAACCTTTCAATTCCTATAAATCTATAGACGTTATAAAGAACATAAGTTGACTTATGTGAAAAAGTACAACTGATATATTCAGTTTTGCTGATTTATAAGTATGACTTAATTAATTGATTGGTTGACTTACCTGTTAAGGAGGGACAATCATAATTGTCCTATCTTACATTTCGAACATTTGTACTTATGGTAGTGGTCTTTTCGGGCCGCTGATCACAGTTTAAAGAAGCAGAAGAAGAAAAAGAAGATTATTAAGCTTCTTGACAAATGACGTCGGCGCATCACTGTTTTTTTTTATTTTATTTTTATCGCACAAGACATGGGTGGGTTCAAAAGAATCAATGGGGGGGGGGGGAGCGTACAAATGTTCGAAATGTAAGATAGGACAATTATGATTGTCCCTCCTTAACAGGTAAGTCAACCAATCAATTAATTGTCCTTCACATAACATTTCGAACATTTGTACTTATGGTAGGCTGTTGAAAGATTAAACAATATTGTGCGATAAATAAACAAAAGTACATTGCAATCCAAAAATGAATAGTACTTAGCAATTTTTTTTTTAGAAACTTTACACAAAATATATACATATGTATACCTAACGAACATATTAGAGCAATTATTAATTAAGATTCATGTTTATATTTTAATTATATGAGATGTGTACCTTCAACCAGGTACAAATAAACATAATAAGAAAATTAATGTTCTTACTAATATTAGTAACCTACACATGTAATATAATTACAATTACATGGACTCACCAGACAATACGGTTTTGCAAAGAGTCCGTAATCTTTTGCTAGAGGTTTATTATAAAAAATATTGAATACTTGAGAATTTTCTGTCCATCTCGCCGTCTCTCTAATATCTTCTATAATCCAGTTCTAACTCCCGCTGAGGTAGATGCATGTCTGACAATATACACTTAAAATATTAGTGTCTATATTTTTAATTTAAAAAAAATGTTATATCCATCTACTCAACGCCTGGGTAGATGTTGCTTTATACGTCTCTTTTTTTTTGTTTTTAGTTATAAACAAATTGTCTTCCGATTGAGGACGAATGTTTTAGAAATCTCTAAACACTCTCAACTGTGTTTTTTGTTTTAAATAGGTTGATATTTGTTTATTTATTATTATTATTATTATTATTTGGGGAAGTCTTTATCCTATGTTATATCAAAATGTCAATTTTATCTTCATCCATGAAAATATTCTGAATTTTTATTAGGTACAGGGTTTGCAACCTCTGAACTGAAGTGAGTGCAATCAACATTACAAGTTTGTAAGTAAGATCTTTCAGGGAAAGGCTTGTGAGACGAAATAATGTTTCTAAATAAAGTAATACTGGTAGAGGGTCCCAAGTTAATTAATATTTGGGCAATTAAGGTTTGAGATTATACATACATTTGTAAAAAAATTTAAAAATGTTTTTATAATATTCTAGGATATCTGCTATCAACGCCAATGCAGCACTGTGAATGTTTATACGAGCTATAATTATAATCCTGTTCTACGATAGATTTAATAAAATTAAAATATGATAATTCATAAGCAAAATGGTTATTATTTTATACTAAACCGTCACCATCTCTTGAAAACTGTATCATACAGATTTAGTGATTTGTTGTAATAGATGGGATGGAATCCTCAGGAATGCCTTTTCTTAAAAAGCTTGCCTGACAAGAATATGGAAATCCAAAGGATGTCCTAGATATAAAAGCCCAAAAAAAAAATTCTAGATTAAATTTTTATCAGGTCCATAATTATCTTTTTGGTTGTGTAAGGTGTGGTGGTCAAAGGTTGTGTACCAAGGCTGAAAAACATAAAATTTAAATCCATGCCAATCTAGAGTTAAGGCATTGGCTTTCTCTGATCCGGGGTCAGGGTTCAAAATTACATACCTTGCACATTTTTTTTTAGGATATGTGGTAAACATATCGATTTCTGGAATAAGAAGCTGCTCAAAAATTATAGTAACACAATTATCACTTAAAGAATACCTACTCTGTTTCTATTTTTAAAGATCTTGATTCCGAGTCAGGCAAAAGCATTTTTTTTACTGTTATAGATGCAAAAATAATTTTTAAATTCCTATTTTCACAGAATTATTAAACTTATCTGCAAATGTTGAGTACTGTACACTACCCATCTTGTTAATGCAAGACACAGCTGTTGCGTTATTTATTCCTAGCAAAATGTTACAATTCCTATATTCGTTGAAAAAGGATTTCAAGCCACTAATATGCTGATAGTAACTGAAGTACATTTATATGTAGTTGTTGTTCATGACTCCAAAAACCATGAGTATTGTTATCAATGCAGCATACCCGCCATGCTAAAAGATATATGCATCGCAAAATATTTCAAGTACATAATTGGATTATTTTATATTTTGCTCACTAATTGGTATGTTATTTAACCACCAATTGTAATCGTTTTTAAGTATTTAGGTATGGTCATTTTAATGTTATAACTATTAGTTTAAGAAAGAGGATACTTTTCTTTTTTATTTATTTTTTTTTTTTAGTATAATTTTCTATATTTAACTTCCATAAATGGACGAACTGTTACAAACTGACCGATTAAGGCTGCAAATGATCTTATTTTACATGTACTTTTATTTTTGATGTTCTGAATACTATTAGATATTTTTTTTTGTCAGCAGGTGCAAAATATATCAGGTTCGAATCAAACGTAAAACCAAGAAAAGTTATATTTTGTGTGGGTGAAAGTATACTTTTCCTTTTTTTTTATTTATAGTAAATCCCAAGCAGAAAAAACATAGAAAATGTTTAAACAATATTTTGTTTACATTTTAAATATGATTTTGAAATTGGTAAATGGTCCTCTAAAAAATTGACAAAAGTAAAGCCTCCTGTTATTAGATTATTTAGGGCTGGTTTTAAAGCTTTTGTAAATATAAAAGCCGAGATATTATTCAAACCAAACGGTAAACAGTTTAATTAATATAAAAAAGTTCTGTACTTAAATTTTAAATATTTTTTAGAATTTTAATGAACAGGAATAGCAAAATAGACAACTTTTATATCTATTTTTGCCATAACCCTTGAAAATAAGCTTGAGGACTGACCTATTATAGTCTTCCAGCTTAAAATATGTGGCTTCTATAAAGCAATTCAATTGCTTTAAATTCAAAACAAAATCTCTGATTTCCGTCCTTTTTGGGCACAAAAAACTACGAAAAATAAATTGTCCTTTTGTATGTGAAGAAGGAGAAATAGTAATTTTTAATTACTTTTCAAGTAATTTTTTTTTTGTCATACGACCAGTTTGGGTCTATGAGAACTTTTGGTGCTCTCTCTTCAGAGGGCGTTGTTTTAAATAAAATATTAAAACCTTAGACCCAACTTAAAACTTTCTTATCTGAAGTAATCCCTTTCCATATTTTAATACAGTTAGCCATATTACCCTATTAATTTTTATTGACCTTTAGTATGACATCCTGGTTGTTCTCATTTGCTTTTGGTACTGCTCTCTGTTCGATTGTTTGTATCTCGATGCTAGTATAGGGTGATTTGAGTACTGACTTTGTCCAATTCTTGGTCTGCTCAATGTTGGATTGAAGTTTAAACGCTGCTGATTAAAGTTGCTAGATTCTGAAAGAACTCTTGATGGATGCTGAGTGGAAACAGCAGCTTGGCTTTGTGGTACAGTCTTTGGATAAACAGTGGTCTTTTGTGGCTTCGTAATGACTTCGAGATGACTTAATAAAGCTGATTTTGTATCTTTGTTTAATATTTTTGACAAAACCAAACAAAAATTTATTGTAAGTACACTTACTAACTTTGTAATATCAAGGTAGACTATAAAAATCAATGCAGAATGTGCAACAAGTAGTTAAATGTATTTTATTCTATTCTAAACTTCTGGGCTACTATAAGTAACTCTGCGAAATAGGAGTAGCTCAAAATAAAGATTTTCTGGGCTACTAAAAAAAGTACCCTCTTCTAGTTTTATTGTTTGAGGACAAACCAAACAAACATTTAATGTAAGCAGTAAACTTACTACCCTCGTAATATGAAATCTAGGCAAAATGTGCACAAAGTAGTTGAATAAATACATTTTATTGTATTCTAAACTTCTGGGCTACATTAAAGTACCTCGGAGAAATAGAAGCAGATAAAATAATCATAAAGATTGTCTGGGCTGCTAAAAAGTACCCTCTGCTGTAATTTTATTGTTTGAAGACAAACCAAACAAAAAACTTGGTGTAATTAAACTTGCTTGTAATCTTAAATCGAAGTAGAATTTACAAAAGTAGTGAAATAAATATAATTCTATTGTATTCCAAACTGCTGGGCTACTGTAAAAATACCTCTGAGAAATAGAAGCAGATAAAATGATCATAAAGATTGTCTAGGCTACTAAAAAATACCTCTGCTCTAGTTTTATTGCTTGAACACAAAACCAAACAAATAATTTAGTGCAAGTAAACTTGCTTGTAACGTGAAATCGAAGTAAAATTTACAAAAGCAGTTAAACTAATATATTTTGTTCTATTCTAAACTTCTGGACTATAATTTTATTGTTAAACCCCTAATAATGTAGTCTGTATTACTTTGGGCTACCTTAAGGTATCCTTATTGACACAAACAATATAAATTTTTGCATAATATCATGTCTGTCGGACATTTTGCTACAAAATAAACATTAATAGGAAAACCAGTGCAGTGTGGCAACATAGCGCCTGTTACATCTCTGTGTGTTTTGACAAATACTATTGACGTTTTGAGTATTTCGAATAGGGAAAAAGGCGAGATATAGTAACTATGACAACGGAGAAAATATATTGATAACAACAAAAAAGGACCCCAAGTTTGAATTTGATTAAAATTGTCATTTCGTAAATATTAAATATTTATAGTTCGATCTATTCACACATAATTTAATTTATCTAACATAAAATAATTCAAAAATATCTTATAAATAACTTGGTCTTTTGGGATAAAACCCAAAAATATCATATAAATACCTTAACTCTACCAGTTTCTGTTGCAAATTTTCATATTTCCGCCTCTTTCGGGATACATAATTATTCTCTGATGACTTTTGTGGTATTTTAAACACTTTCTAATAATTTTTATAAATTTATTTGGAAAGCACTTGTGATCAGTACACGCACAGAAAAAAAAACGGTGATGCGCGGACGTCACTTGTCAAGAAGCTTAATAATCTTCTTTTTCTTCTTCTGCTTCTTTAAACTGTGATCAGCGGCCCGAAAAGACCACTACCATAAGTACAAATGTTCGAAATGTTATGTGAAGGACAATTTGTTAGGTACCTTAAGTACTTGACGTTATGGTCTTACTTGTTTATATAGAGATATTTAACTTTAGCTACCTACTTAAAACATGGCTAAGGCTAAGAGAGAAGCGATATTCAATGAGTATTGGCTAATGAGTACATACAAAAAAGGTCTGCTTACATGTCATCATTACTAGAGATTGAAGAAAAGCAAAGGCAACGCGAAATAGACCCTGAAAAACAGAAATTTCGTTTGAAGACATATACATATTTTGTTGTAATAGATGGACTGCGTTAAGCTATTTGTAGGGGGTGGCAATGAAGAAAAGTCTTCAGAAGATGGTTAAAAAATTAATGATATGCGTGGAACAACTTACTGTACCTAAAAATAAAATATCCGATGACAAAAGGAAGGAAATAAAAAAACATATTTTGTCTCGTCCGTCGTTAGAAAGTCACTACACCAAAAAGAGTACATTAAAGAAATATTTGCCTTCCCTCCTAACAATCACCAAAATATATCAACTATTTGTCTATCAAACCCCCTTCAATAAAAACTTACAGCTAAGAATTTAACAAATTAGGATAGTGTTTCAAAAACCCCGCGTTGATACATTCCACACTTGTGATAAGTTTAAAATACAAATTCAACTTTGTCAAGATGAGCAATCCAAAACACAAAATAACTTCGCAACATGATAATCATAAAATGACAGCAGCTCAAGCTTACGAATCTAAAAAAAAAACGACACACAGATGTATCAAAATGATAGTACCGTACAAGTGTATACATGTGATTTACAACAGTGTTTACCGACTCCAGCATTGACTTCTTATGTAGCTTTATATAAACGTCAGTTGTGGACGTTCAATTTGACCATACATGAGAATAGACCGGAAAAGCTGTATGGTATGTGTGGTAAGAATCTACTTCTGCTAGAGGAGCGAATCAAATTGCATCTTGTCTCTTTAAACATCTTCAAACAAATCTACCTAATAACACAAGAAGTGTAATATTTTACTCTGATACCTGTGGAGGTCAGAATAAAAATTCTCACGTGGGTTCTATGTTTACGTGGGCTGTACATAATTTACAGTTAGAGAGAATCGACCATCAATTTATGGTTCCTGGACATAGTAATTTAGAAGTTGAACAGTTCATGGGATAATAGAAAAGAAGAAAAAGAGAACAGAAATTCAAATATATTATCCTCATGACTGGAGTCAACCTATTAGGCTAGCAGTAACAAATTTCAAGTTGTGGAAATACTGACTTTTTGGACTTTTGACTTTAGTATTAAGAAATAAAGATGTAGATGGAAAGCAGTTTAAATGGTTGGACAAAAGGTGGCTCCGCTATGACACGGAATTCGGAATGATATCCTACAAAGACACCTTACAAATGGAATCAGAATTTCACAAGATACATTTAAGACGGAGGATATCTTAATGGTCTCCTCTTATGGGTCACCCCGAAAATCTCAACTGTCATCAACACGCCTAACTTAACGCGCAACTTTGATACATCATTGATTCAATTTCTATAATATTCTAAATATTTATTTTTCTTAATATTATGTATCCGAGTTGCTGTGAATATGGTAGGTCTTATCCAACTTAGTGCCTATGCTTTTTGGGTACATCAAAGTTGGGAGCGTGAAGTTAGACGTGTTGATGACAGTTGACATTTTGGTCTGCGCACCCGTCCTTTATACCTAGTAACATTCCAGTTGTATCACTATTGCCTTTTCCTATATCAAAAGAAAAAAAGATGACTGAGTTTTTCTACTAACATTAATACCAAATTAATTTTTTCTATAAATTTTATATAAATTTGTCTAGTAAGGAAAATGTAGGTAATATGGATTAATGGAAGAAAATATTGTGTTGTAACAAACTAAAATACCTAGTTGTGCTGTTAGACATAAGTCATAGTTATATAATATGCTTGTGTTCTTTTTAACATAAGTCAGGAAAAACAATTTTCCATACTTTTTTATAGAGTCATACTTAGTTACTAGTAAATATGTTATACACACTCTCATAAAAAAACAAATGTTTTTAAGAAAGATTAAATTATTTTTTATACAGTTTTATTATTTCCGAAAATCTATAGTTTTTGACTTATGTGCTTTAGTCTACCGACCCTACAATTTTCGCTAGAGGTTTCTTACAAATAAAATAACCACCACTCATGATGCGCTCTTAGAAAAAACACAAAATGCTTATCTAATCACAAAAATATAAATTTTAGGGGAGTGCATATAGATTTTCACTTCGGAAAAAATCAAACAAGATAGAACTTTTTGTAATTTCATTAAGAAATGTTTAATAAACAACATATCAAAAAGTTCTACTCGAGAAGTGGGTGCTTCATTTTTTATTAAACAAATGAACTGCGAAATTAGATGTTTTTTTAATAACTCCGAAAATATAATATGTAGAAGAAAACTGACCTAACCGTTGAAAAATTCAGAAAATTTTACAAAAAAAAACCTTCTATAAAGATTTTTCTAAAATTAAGTCTGTAGCTTCTATAATTTTTTATTTATAACCATAAAGTTACCCTACTCACAAACATTGGCGCACTGTAAACTAGCGTACGGCGAATTGCACGGTTGAGTTATTTTAATGTAATTCTTTAACTAATGGATCAAATGAAATTTTATAAATTGATCATGAAAGAATAATAATTTAGCTATCTTATGGTTGTAATAAATAGAAATAAAATGTATGGGGATAACTATGGTGTGGGCGGAAAGTGAGACTTACATGAATTTGGTTTAAAAATGATTTAAAAATGTCTAACTAATACAATTTTTCGTACAAAACTCTCAATTTTGCACAGCTTACCTTTCAGACATCTTACTAAATGATGTTTCTCTCAAAAGAATCTCAAAAATTTAATTCAAATGATACAACGTCTCAAAAAATGTAATTTTTGAAAACTTCGTAGTTTTACAGAATTACCACCACTTTAAGACGATATTACTCAAGTTTGAACAGATTTATTACAGTTTTATAGGTGATTTTTTAAAGCTTAGGATGTACTCTTTAAAATGCACTAAATTATTTTACTTTAGATATGAAATACACTATTTCTTTTTGAGAAAATTAAGAAAGATAACAAAAATGTAATACAAAAACCGAAAATTACCAGTTAAAAAAAGTTTATACAATGTGATAAAAACTTTTTTCTATAAAACTTACCTAAAATACATTTAATAATAAGCTTCAACAATAATAAATGTTCAACAAAAAAAATTTTTTAGTTCTTATACAGTATGTCTGCGTAACTTGAAACCTATTGATAACTTTTTTATTATCAATTTTACGAAAAAAAGTTATTCTTTATAAAATACTCTGCATCGTATATAATCTAAGATGCAACCATCAAATGTCAACTTTTGTTAATTTTATACGACGAATGTCAAAAAATATTAATTTCACTCAAGAGTAAAGTACCTTTATATTTCACAATATCGAAAATTGTTATTAAGAAAAGTTGTTTGGAATTAAAAAATGTGTTTCAGTGTTTAATTACATCGTTCTAATTAAAATATTGTGAATAATAAAGGCACTTAACTCTTAAGTAAAATTCATATTTTTTACATACGTCGTATAAAATTGCAAAAGTTTGATATTCTGGGATATGAAGGTACTTTAATCTTTAACGAAATTTATATTTTTGACATAACTCGTACAACATTGATAAAATTTGATATATGACGGTTGAGTTTTAAATTTTTGACTATCCAGAGCATTTTATAAAGAATAACTTTTCTTCGAAAAATTGATAATAAAAAAGTTTTGCATGTGGTTCCTAGCTACGCAAACATACTGTACCTATAAGAGCTTCTGTATAAGAATTTTTAAATTGTAATGCCATATTCGGATTCAGCATAATCAAAACAAAGTAGAAACATATTTGATCAAAGTAAAATGATGAATTCAACGATATTTTTAAAATTATTTATACAAAATAATTGCTATTGTTTAAACAATTAATAAGCAATTAGCGGCCAAATCTGCGAGTAGAACTTTTTAGTTTAACATGTATAGAAACTAACAAAAAATGATTTAGAAAAATGTAAGCTTGTTTGAATTTTTCCGAAACAATGCATGTTTTCGTTCTAATTGCACTCCCCTATTTTACTCACAAGACTCTTAATAGTATTATCTATAAAACTCAAAATACTTTTCACAATTTTTAATACGACTGCACGTGGCCAAATAGGTAGCACAACTGAAAGAATAAGTTAAGTAAAGGGGGACCGACTGCTGTGCCGCCTAGGATAAATTATAATAATAAAAGTAATAGCAGGCAGATATTCAGTCCGGTATGGAAGAAAAATGACGTAACTGCCAATTTTGTCAGTTTCTGTTTATTGCGCAATTAACTTTCAAAAATACTATGTAAAGATGATATACAAAGAGACCTAGCTGTAAAAATGTGCTGAGCCACTATAGGGTAGTTGCATCGTTACTGAAATACTCGCTATGTTAGACCTTGTTTCAGATGCATAATGACGCAACTGTAGATAGGGTTAAAAATGGGGCTATTAAATTAAATCGTTGTCAAAAAACAAACGCCATACCGACGCTCCTAGACGATTACTCTTCATTTAATCCCTATTTTAAATAAGTATTTAAAAATCTTCTGAAGAATTTTGCATTTTTCGGTTGCGTCATTCTTCTTCTGGACCGTCGAATTTGTCGTCAAACAACTTCTTGTGCCTTTTCTATATTCGCACACCTAGTTCAATAGTGCCACAAGTGCAAAACACAATATTCTCGAGAAATGAGCAAAACGTTCTGTAGCAAACGCGTTATGCCCTGTAAATAATTTATTTTGAGAATGACTGGCTTCAAAATTACAATTTAGGTAGCAAATTAAACAGTTATTCGCTGGATTTTATTATTACAATTTATTAAAATTGTGAAGAAAGTCATTTATAAAACGATACCTAGGAGATACGGCGGCAATATAATGAAAAAATCAATTGATTTTTGCAGTTGTGGCCGTATTGAACGTATTAAAACCTCCAAAAACCCTACAGTGAAATACCGAAGAAACTTACTTTATACTTATCCAAAACAATATTTTAGTTCAGGCTGTATTGCATAAGATGGGGCATTATATAGGCAATATTTTACAGCCTTAACACAAAATTCGAATTTTTTGCAGTTGTGGCACAATTGAACTAGGTGTGCGGCTTAGGGTTCTAAGTTTTATAGTGGGGAAAAAGGTCAAAAATAGATTAATAATAGCATAGGAATGTTAAAATCATAATAAATTGTATGAATGAAAAAATATTAAGATAGAAAAGTAAGCCTAACGTTTTGTTTTTATTGTATCCCTATGAGCATTCGAGAATCTGGTCAAGTTTGGAGCGCTGTAAAACCTAGATACATAAATAGAATTAAACACCTTTATAGTGAAAATTGTTCGCTGAAAAACCCTCTACAAAATTGCTATAATGTTATTTTATTGTAAAATGAACTGAAAAAAAGTTATAACATCCAAAAGGACACTTGTTAAAAAATGTTTACTTATTTTTGTTTATATATTTTTTGTTGGTCCCTTGACGATAAAAAGTAATAGAATCAAAATTGTAGGAAACTGAATTTGCTACATATTATGTGTAATTAAATTTTCTGTAGGGTTGGTAGTTTACGAGATACAGCGCGAAAACCCTTTGCAGTCCTTTTCCAAGATGGCGGCCGGGGGACAAGGGTGGCGACCCCAAAACTTGAACTTAAGCTTCTACTGATCCCCCCTACACATTAAAAACATAAAATTGACTCCTCTAACAAATGCAAGGTATAACCTAAAAAATGTAAGTCCATTTTAATGGACTAAATAGAGAACTATACAGTCGAAAAAATGAAAGAATACCCATGAACAATCAAATCAATCACTTATTTTTTATTTGCTGTCTTTTTCTATAAATAACAAGCGTTTGTTATAGAAAAAGATAGCAAATACAAAATATCTGATTGATGTGATCGTTCATGGGTATTCTTTCATTTTTCCGGCTGTACCTACTATTAAACGTGTGAACATATCTAGGCACAGAAATCAATCAGAAGAATTTTGTAAGTAGCGAAATTATTGCACTTATTTCCAGCAGTAATCGTACATACTATGCTAATAAAAGATTGATGACATCGAAATGATTAGACAAAAGAACCAAAATGACTAGGTATCTACAGAACACTGATTAGACCCGTACTAACCTGCGGTTGTGAAACCTGGGTAATGTAGTAATGACGAAAAAGGGATGAAGCCCAACTCAGGACATTCGAGAGAAAAATACCGAGAAAAGTACCTATATGACCCTGTGCAAGGGGAAGACGGCACATGGAGAATCACGAGAAACAACGAGATTAATGAATTTAATGAAGGTTACGATATTGTACGATTTGTACAATAAAAACTGTCATGGCTGGGACGGTTTACTGTAAAGAGACCGAAATCATTAGACCGAACTCATTAGACCGAAAAGCACTTTACCGAAACCTCACAAGACCGAACATTACGAGACCAAAAACAGACACCGAAAAGCACTAGATACATAATACATTACAATATTTTAACATTTACATCAAGTCTATTTCCATTTTTACAGACTATTTACCACAGTGGAACGACTGTTTTTATTGTTATTAATTTAGCAAATTTTACAATAAATACCACAAAACAACAGGGAAATTATAACTTTCTGTGGAACTGTCATTCCTGTCATGTCACCATTCAGAATTTCCGTTATCAAAATCACTTGCTTCCGTACAGCCATGATGTGAACTTGTCAGATAGAGCTCATTGGTACCTCTGGCGAAAAACATTGGATATTTTATTCATCCATGTTATAATTCACATCTTTGTCATATGTTCCGATGACGGATCAATTGTAAAGGGTTTTTACCCATATATTTTTACTTTGGTGGTTAGCATGTAGATTCTAAGTGAGTATAACCTATAACTTTTTATAACCTTAGTCAACATTTTAAATACTTTGGCATCATTTTATCTGGTTGTACACATTTTAGGATTGCACTGATGATGATCGGTCAACCGATCGAAAACTAGTTCTGTCTTTGATGTAGCCCTGTATAGGGATTTTAACAAATATACCTTTTATAAAGGATTTTATGTTTTTGTAATGGTATACAGCCAACTACAGGAAATTTTTCCTCGTGGATAATACAGTGTGTTCAAACAAACTTGTAATCTGAATAAGGGTAACATCAACCTCCCTTCACCTTTTATCCTGGCTTAGGACTGGCAGCACAAAGTACTGGTGAGTTTAATTTATTTTAACCTTCACTAATTTGTTTAACGGATGAAAATTATTTCATACCACACTAACACACTGTACAGAGTAACAATTTACACAGTCTATATTTATATAAAATAATACAAAAAAAATACAATAAACAAGAAAACAGATATACAAAATCTTAGCATAATTTACTGCAATCTTTTTTAATTTATGTACCATTTCGGTCTAATGCTGTTCGGTCTAGTGAGGTTTCGGTAAAGTGCTTTTCGGTCCAATGGTCCAAGTCAATATTTCAATGGAAGCGGATAGGAAGACGAAAAAAGCAAGGCCCAGAACGAGATGGTTGCATGACGTGGAAGAAGACCTGAAAACCATGAACATAAGAAAATGGAGAAGAAGGGCACAAGAGAGATCAGAATGGAAGGACATAGCCAGACAGGTAAAGACCCATCCAGGGTTATGATGCCAAAAGAAGAAAAAGTCAGAATATGGTTTAATTTGGTTAAAAACTTATCTTATTACTTTCACTGGAGGTGGTTCATTAAACCCTGAGATGCAAACATATATTCTTTATGCTTGATTGTGAGCTGTTATTTTATTTACTTTTGCTCAGTTTTGCATATTATGTCCATATTTTCCCTATATAAGTATCAAGACACCATAAAGTTGATTAAGCAAGTTTTTAACAAATTAAATTAAATTCGCAAATGTTAATTACAGTTACACAATACAAAACATTAAGTTTTTATTCATCTTATGACGTCAAAACCATTGTTTTTTAGTTTTATATTCGATTAGAAACATAAAATATAAAACGTTGTGATAAGTTACCAGCTACCTCCGGAAATAAAAACAAAAATACACGCGAGTTCCTCTGCCAACTACTTGGCAACGTCGCAAACGATAACATTGCGTGACTTGAAACAGGTTCTCTTTGTGCAGCTATTACATGTAGAGGAGAAACTGTTATTTAAGCGGTATCGCGATTTCAGAACAGCATATTTTCATGGTAGCTTTAACTATGGTATAAGAAGATTTTGATATTACTTTTGTTTGAAGTTATTTTAAACTCCCAGTGCATACTTTCGATTTAATTTTAAATATTAATTTATTTAAGTAGATATGCTTAACACTTTGACTCCTATGTGCATCATATCTACATAACACACAACAGGTACTCTCCCGGAGCCTATGTGTATAAATTTGATACACAAGAGTAGAACTTATTCAAGCGACAAAAAGTTGCCAGGCTGTGACAACTTAGGATAAATGGGCCCAGGAGTTAAAGTGTTAAATCACAGTCACCACAGTCGAGTTTTTGTGTATAAGCAAAGAGGAGAATACCTACATTTATTACAAACACTAACAGATTTTTACAAACAAAAATTTAGTTGAAAAATATATTCAATTGACTCTGGCAGGGCCGTAACTACCATTGGGGCAACCGGGGCAGTGCCCCGGGGCCCATTTTTTGACCGTGCATGGAGTTTAACGTGGAAAATAAAAATATGTATTTTAAAAGCCGATCCCAACGAAATATTTTCAAATGACACAATTTTAAAAAAACCTTACAGGGGCACCCTAAAACTGAACATGAAGTTTTAATTTTTCACTGGAGAAATTAGTATTTTCGACTAAAATGCAATTGCAATAGAACCCTTAGAAGGAGCCCAAAAAGCCTGAGCTGAGCTGGGGCTCCCGAGACCTTAACATAAAAATTTAAATGAATACTTAGGAAATTAGTTATTTCGGTGTAATAAAACCTAAAATGCCATTGGAAGAGGGGCCTCGGCTAAGTTGGGCCCTCCGAGACCTCTCGTAAAGATATAAATTGTTACTGATGAAATTAGTTATTTTGGTGAAATAAAAACTAAAATGCAACCGGAATAGCGGCCCCCGGTTCCAGCTACTTTGTCTTAACCAATTTACCCCAGACCACATCTTAATACGTGAACGGAACCATATGGTACCACATATGGAAAAGAAAGATATGGGTAAGATGGAATGAGCACATTGGAATCAGCCCTACCAGTACCACAGCATAATAAATCTAACAGCAATGACGGTATTCGCCTTCGAGAGTGTCACTGCTGAAGGTACCTGATATCGTTTTCTAATATCCTCGTCAAATAGGATTCTGCTCTCATTAGAGCTGTATATCGCAAGCGCCAGTTAACTTGGCGACAGCGAATACGCACAACGACACTGAGACTGATGATCATCCCATAAGCCACTGTGCAATGCGTCTCGCCAAGTTAACTGGCGCTTGCAGTACAATTACTTCCCGACGGTCTCCACCTTTTTGACATTTTCCTATCTCCCTCAATTTTTCTTCCACTTTTTCCATATCGAATTTTACCGCATTCTTGAATTTTTCTTCCACCTTTTCAATTTTCTGTATCTCCTCAGCAATCTGATTTACCTCTTCCTGCATTTTCTCTAAATAAACCATCTTCATATTTTTCCATTCGGTTTTGAAAAGTTTCAAAAAATTTTCTTTTTATTGTTTCATTATATTGTCTCATTTTGTTTTACTATCTGTTCATTTTGTTGTTTTTCTTTTAAATTTTTTAAAGCGAATAAAAGATAACGTGATTTCAAAATATTTTTGTGTTGTTCAACTAAAATAGCAATATGTAGGTTCAAGAAACTTCAGTCATAGAATCCATTAAAATGCGTTTTCAAGGAGTTAAATATCAAACATTTTTCCGCCTTCCGCTGAGGGGTAAACCCTCAGACCCCCGGCAGTGGGCCCCTAGATCACTTTTGCTCCGAGGCCCCTAACATCGTAGTTACGGCCCTGCTCTTTGGTCGCAACTAAAGGCGGGTTCTCATTAGTCAATATCATTGATCAATAGCGCTGATTCTATGCAGCTGAACGTAGAATTCAAATTCACAGTATTTCAAGGATATTGAATGCGGTCAACAAAGT
The DNA here is from genome assembly GCF_917563875.1 of Diabrotica virgifera virgifera. Lineage (NCBI taxonomy): Eukaryota > Metazoa > Arthropoda > Insecta > Coleoptera > Chrysomelidae > Diabrotica > Diabrotica virgifera. The sequence goes on along the minus strand of NC_065449.1, from coordinate 63,509,522 downwards.
GCTAATTTTAAATATGGCTGCAAAGAAGATTGTGCATGCTGGCGTTCGCGTTGTGTGTGAATATTTAAAAAACGTAATTAAAAATAGGAACACAAGAAAATCTCTGACTGTCTTTTGCAAAGAAAACACCTCTTAAAAATACATCCCCTTGGCCGAACCAAAACAGTTTGGGTTTATACAGATCATCTGTTCCTGTACCACTTTTCTTTGCTTTTAATATTTCATTCAGTTCAACTTTGTAGGTTGTCCGGATACTTTTAATATTGTTTATATCCAGGGTTTCTATTTCCCTTCTAAAACGAATAGCTTCATAGTTTTGTTCCCGCTTTATTGTATCTTTATATTGTCCACCCCTAATATTCCATATGCACTCCTCTCTCTGGTATAATCCTAGAAACTTGCAGATATGGAAATCTCTCCATTTAAAATTTGACATTTTTCACAATATTATATATCAATGGTTTTCACAAAGAATTTAACCTCATATGCTTACTATTTAAGCCCACAAAATACAAGCAACTGAATGCTAGTTCTCACTGTCAAGCACTGTTCTATCTGATGGAATCACTTCCTTGATCCATCAAAAGTAGGAAGGCTTTTACTGAAATACATTGAAAACAATATCGCTGAATAGACGTTCAAGGATATTGATCAATGAGGTTGACTAATGAGAGCCCGCCTTAAGAAATCGGACTGATGGTCATTGGCTGCGTTCACCAGAAATAATCGGTTTAAGTTTCAACTAAACAGTTGTGTTTCAGCGCGTTAAAACTACGTTCAGTCTGGTGAATGGTATTTTTCCGTTTGACACTTTCATAGTTGGTTTTGTTTTGTGTTCTCACCTGTTCTACGAACTTAACCTAAAACAAAATTCGTTGTTTTTGTTTATTTATATTGATTTATATTGTGCTATCGTTCAACTATAACTTGGACGTGTCTTAAACAAGTTTAATTCGAAAATGGATAATATACTACCTTTATTGTTGTTTGATAATGAAATGAACAAGAAATAATTTTTAGTGCTGCTGTGCTGGACTTAGCAGAACCATTGGATGATGATGTATTCCCACCATAAAGAAATAGGTAATAATATCACGAAAAATTTGAATTATGTTGAAAATATTGTTCCTCAATACACAGATTTACCATTTCGTGAGCATATACAATTATGTCTGTATCTCCTCAGTTTCAATTACTTTATAATTAAAGCCATTGTAAAAGTAAATATTTTCAAATAAGCGCGTCATTAAAATATATTTCTTAAACACGTTCAATATTGAAGCGATGCAAATCCTACGTTGAATAAAATGGCGACCGCTTCGTCAACACGTTGAAGTTTAACCTAAATTGACAATAGAGAGTTTTTAAGTCCCTTATTTCAACAACGTTATACGCTATTCTGCTCATGCGCATTAACTGAAAAATAACGTATTACTTTATTAGCGGCTAAGGTATCCCCTTATTTAGGTAGAAGTAAGGTTCACGTTATTAAGGGATTACGTATTTGTAAGATTGCCAAATGTCATATATCTAAATCATAAAAAATGAAAAAAAAGGTCATATGAGCTGAACCAAAGACAACTAGAATAAAAAATATAGAAACGATGTATAAAATTGTAATCAAAATTTGTTTTTCTTAAAAACTATCAGGTAATAAACATATTATATAATTGAATATAATCTGCTTGGCAACCCTGGTAGAATAATTCTAAATTACACCATTTATTGAGAAATCTTACACTTGATTGAATTGTCTTGTTAAACTTAGGATGGATGTTTTGTGTTCCTAAAGCAGTAAATTGTCTTTGGTGAACGTCTTAATACATTTTCTTCCATTATGGCAAATAATTCAATAACATAAGTTATAGCCAGTGGTGTCATGGTGTGGGAACGCGTGGGAACGCCGTTCCCGCACTGGTTAAGAAAAGAAAAAAATAATAGAGAATTTAGGTTTTGTAAACAAAAATTAGCAGTGCGTTCCGGCACTGCGTTCCCGCACTGCTAATTTTGCCATGACACCACTGGTTATAGCACACAACTGCCGTTTTGTAGGTTACGTTTCCCAAATGTCAGTTAACGTTAACCTGTGTGCGTATTTTATGAAGGGTTTCAAAAACTATTTTAAGCAAACACGTTATCCCTTATTTATCACTCAGTGCGCATGACAAGTATAACGTTTTACGTTTAACGTACGTCAAAAAGTATAGGGTCTAAAATCTCTCTATTGACGTTCATCCGAAAAATCTTAAACAGTTTTAAAGCGCTGACACAGCGCACTGGTATGGTGAACGCACCCATAGGATCTGATAGGGAATTACTACACTAGATGTTAACCGTTTGTCTTGCAGGATGCAGCATCCCAATCACAAATTGAAGATGATATTTTGCCCACCTGAAAAGTGAATGGGAGTATCTACTACTAGGTATTTGTTTTGATTGTTTTTATTGTGTTCAGTGTGGACAAGATTCGTCTTGGTTGGTTGAAACCGCATACGTATATTCCGGGTGTCAGACGGTGCATTCTTCTCCAAATCTTAACGCCAACAATCGGTTATCTTGACCTTTCAATTAGTATTCTTGCATAATATAGAGGTTTGTTTCTTGAACGAAGCCTACTCATGTCTCTGCCGGTAATACCAACGTGGGAGCGGAGCACAGGATCGACGTTAATTTTTCTATACTTCCTGACAAGGCATGTTCTCGTCGGTCGAGTGAGGAGGCTATGTGGCTCAGTGCTGGTAGCTAGTCAGTTGTAGTGGCCTTGATTGTGCCTGATATAATACACAAAGCCTGGATTAGTTGGGCGTCAATACATTTGGTGTGCGGACTGTTAATAAGCCACATCGGTGCATATTACTCCGCAACGGTATAGAGGAGTCCAAGTGCTGCTGATCTTAGTGTAGTTGCTGAGGGACTCAATGTAGTACCGCATAACTTTTATAGAATATTAATTAATTAATTCGTGTTCTAAGCTTTGCAGTCGTCGTTGTAAGATGTTCTTTAAAGCTTAGCATTCTATCGAGTGTCACACGGCAGTGTTGGTAAATAGATCGTCTGTTAATATTTACTCAGTATATGGCTCGTAGTACGCGCCAAGTTGTCTGCGTATCCGAGTTTCTTAGATGACCTGCTTCATAAAACAAGAAAAATTCTATGTGGGGACTTTAACATTAATTATGCTGCTGCTTGTGCTACCCAAGTGTCCTCGGTCAACATATTTGAATCGTATGGTCTCTCAATGCACGTTAATTCTCTTACAAGAATTACAAAAACTACATCTACCATAATCGATTATATTGTCTCAGATTTCTTACTCCTTGATGTCTGCTTTACAGTTATTAATGAGGGACTATCTGATCATGAAGCAGTGTATACGAAGTTTAACATCTTCAGCAAACCCTCCTCGAAAACCCGACGTTGAGGAAGGATTTTCTCCGCTCAGAATTTTCGTAAATATTCCAAAATTTATGCTTAACTTCTGAGTGGCATTTTCCTTCTATGGACGTGGACTATACTTTCAGTGTTTTTCTAGATAAACTTCTCTGTATCTTCAATAAGGCTTTTCCGTTAATTACAATTAAGCCAAAACATCGCAAACCCTGGGTTACGAAATGTATCCGCATATCAGCCAAGAATATGCGTTCACTACTATACATCAAGAAATTTACTACCAACGTTTCTGTCACTGAATACATCACGAAGTACAGGGCAACGTATCTAAAACATAAAATCAGCTAAAAAAGCCTACTATTAAAATCGTCTGGGAAGCTCTAAAAGTGTTGCAAAAGAAACTTGGTCCATAATAAACGATCTTCGAAATAAAACTCACAGCTCAATCATTTTCCCTTCCAAACCCTGAAAGTCTAAACGAATACTTCGTTAATGTGAGTAAAAATATAACATCAATTATTTTGACGCAACAAGACCCAATTTATTATCTTCTTAGTTTAAGAAAGATCTCGAATTCATTCTTTTGACCAGTCGATAACTCTGAACTGATCCAAACAATCATTAGTATCAAAAGCAAATCATCCTGTAGTACCTACTGATGGACTATCTATAAAAATTTTCTCCAATCTCACAGAAAATGTGTTGGAAATCCTTTATTACACAGCCATTATTATTCCTCTTCATAAGGGTGGTGAAAAACCTAACGCTTGTAACTATATAGACCTACTGCCTTACTACTGGTACTCTCCAAAATTATTGAGAGACTCATTAAAACTCGACTCATGTCCTTTCTTGTTGATAACAACATTTTATCTCAAAATCAGTTCGGCTTTCTAACTAATAAATGTACCACTGATGCCATGTTTTCTGTACTACATGAGGTTTACCAAGCACTAAACAATAATCATTATACTTCCACTGTTTTCTGTGACTATGCCAAAGCTTTTGATTGTGTAGATCACGATATTTTAATAAAAAAAACTGAATTTCTACGGAATTCGAAGTATTTCTTTAAATTGGTTCCGATCCTACTTGGATAATAGGAAACAACTGGTTAGAGCAAATGATACTGACTCAAGTCTCAAAAATATTATATGTGGTGTACCACAAGGTTCAGTATTGGGTCTTCTACTTTTCCTTATCTTTATAAATAACATCACTAATTTAAAAATCGGTGGAAAAATTTTTCTTTTTGCTGATGGTACCAGTATCACTTGGAACAACTCAACTATTGCAACTCTTCATGCAAATATAACTTCGGATCTACTGACGATAAAGACCTGGTCTGACTCTAATTTACTCTCTTTTAATGTGGATAAGACAGTAGCATTATCCTATAAAGGAGCTCTTTAACTTTTGCCTCTTAATAACAGCCAGATCAGTACCGTTGTTTCTGTAAAATTTCTTGGTATTTTTTTAGACAGCAACCTCAAATGGTCCCTTCATATCGAATCGTTAAGTAAGAAACTCGCCTCAGCTTGCTATGCAATAAAATCTGTCTCAGGGAAATCAATTTAGCATCTTCTAAAATATCATATATTTTTCGATATGGTCTTCCTTTTTGGGGTTCTAGTACAGCGGCTCAATCTGATGTTATTTTTAAATTGCAAAAAAGAGCAATAAGATATCTCTTTGGCATCAGATAAACTACACATTGCAAAAGATACTTCAGAGATCACGGAATTTTAACACTTTCATCTTTATATATTCTAGAAACGGTTTGTTTAATTCGTAAACACCTTCATGTCTTTCCAGCAAGGCCTAATCAGCTTTACTCCACAAGAAAATCAACATTTGATATTTATTTACCGATCCCGTCCACTGAGCTAGTAAAGAAATCTATTTTATATTCGGCAAAAAAACTATACATTCATCTCCCATTACAACTTAAATCTGCAACATCTTTCCCAAAGTTCCGTAAAATGACAAAAGCATATCTATCTAAAAGACCATATTATTCGATAGAAGAATTCCTTAATGAATAACTAAGAAAATTGGATTTCATTGTTTCATATGCAGCAGCTTAAACTTATTAGTTCCTAATGTTGATTTTATTTGTTGTATGTTCAATTTGCAATTTATATAAATTTTGTAATATATTGTTTTTGTTTTTGCTTTACTTTAATCTTATATACTGTTATTGACGATTTATCCAATTTTAGTAAATTGTATTTGCTATTTGTTACTGATATTTTTTGACTGTATGTAAGCTTTGTCCATAAAATTGTAAAATTTTCCGTTACAATAAAGCATATTTTTATTCTATTCTATTTAATGTCGTCTATGTGGTTTCGGCATGTCTGCTATACAACGGCTAAAATATAGGGGGTCAGCACCTATCCTTGTGGAAGGCAATTATTCAATTTTAAATAAGTCATTAGTCATTATAGTGAAATATATTAAAGATGTCAATAATGAGATGATAATGATTTAAGGTGTGAGAAATTTCATATAGCTATATTTCGGCAAGCTCATTTACCAGCCTAGAGACCGTTTAGTATTTAATTGGTTAAGGTTGGTATGATGATCTTTGGCCGTCACTACAGTTATTACTTTATCTTATTTTTCCCTGAAATTATAAGGAATAGGACTAAGGACGAAATATAGAAAGAGAATGGTTTCGAATTGGATACCCGTGTTCACACGCTTTACTCACAAGAATTGAAAATAATTCAACCTAAAAATATAATATTTTTAGGTTGAATGAGTTTACAAAAATTCAAAATGTAACGGTACAGGCTAGCAGGTTAATAACACCTGCGGACGCATTGTTATTTCAAATGTGTGCCACACTATACCGCTTAATTTCTTAGTAGACTACCTAAAAAATATAGGACTTCACTTGAGCCTATAGTCATATTCTCAACTTCAAAATGCAGGTTTATGTATGTCCTCTTAGTATTCAACTACCTGATTCGTTTATAATAAATCATACCGATCCAAATACTAAATCTTTCTGTCACAACATCTTCAACAGATAACACAGAATTAGTAAAACAGAAGTCCGATATATTTAACCAAGCAACTACCACTAACAATATTGATATTAAAATTGACACCAATTGTATAAATAATAAAATAATCAGCCAAAACGCAATGTTAATGATTTACTTACGCCACTAGACACAGATCAATTTTGTTTCCTTTTAAGTAATCTCAACGCCGTAACCAGGATGAACCTAAGGGAGGGTTACAACTACTGGAGGGTTTCTGGGGGATATGGAATAGTAACGATATTGGCGTATAGAGCTCAAAGTACATCCCAATGGGGAGGGGGTTATAACCCCCAAAACCCCCACCCTCTTGTTCCGCCACTGAGTAATCTTAGTTGTGGACAATATCCCATTAACGTAATTCAGATTTTACTGCAGATATATCAGCACTTATTCACATGTTATAAACACAGTTTACTCGAATTTAAAAAAGGAACATATGCTAAACGAATCACCATCACACCAAAAAAGAACATTCTGAGGAACAGCTATTTAGAGTCCGATAGTGATAGGTCACAATTCAGTACCTAAACATTTATTTTCTTCTTCTCAACAATTAAATTCACAATATTACTCCCATGGAATATTGATGGACTATTCCATCGACTTGGCATTTTACAGAAACTCATCCCAGATGTAGAATGTATCCAAGAAATTAAACTAAATCCAAACAAAAATTTCAATTCTAAGCAGTTCAATTGATTTGGGAATGACAGAAAGAGCAATTGTAACTACTCTTCTGATGAGGTTGGCACTTTGGTAAAATAATCTTGCATATCAAGCCCACACTTGAGGCAGTTATAAAACAAGTGATAAACAAGCAAGTGAATAATCACTATGAATAGCCAATGAAAGAATTATTAGACTCGATTCAACTTTTATGAAAGTCATTATTGGGACGAGCCCTAAGACGAAACAAGAGAAGAAAGAGGGGAAAGAATGTACAAATCAACAAATCCTGAATGAAAGAATGCAAAAAAATCAATATGGACCGTAATAACATGCTACATATAGTACCTACACAGAAATAACAGTATAATTAAAGTTCTAGTGTCCTCTCTGTCCATGTGATTCTATTTTTTCAATACTTAGTTATTTTACTTCATATGTCTTCCTTTTGTCTATAGGTGTAATCGGCAAGTTTCCGTTGAAGTCTTGTTATTTGAGTTGATACATGCCTTACTTTGATTTTATTACTAGTCCAGCTATTGATTCCTGTCAACTGTTTTATGTTTGATATCTGTCTTTTCATCGCCCTTTCTGTTTTCCACAAACAATGCTTTTTTAGTCATCGTCAGCATGCAAACTCTTCCGTCCACTGCTGGACATATGGCTCGCCCACTCTCCACGGTTTTGTGCGTCTTGTTGCTATTGCTGGGACATTAGTTTAATGCTGTCCATCCGGTGTGTTGGTGGTCGTTCTCTGTTGCGTTTGGCTATGCGTTCAACGACGTCAGTGATACCTGTTATTTTCCTCAGATCTTGGTTTCCTTTTGTCTTTTTTTTGTAACGCCGAGAATCGATCTCTCCATGCGCCTTTGTGCCACTCGCACGTACTTTTCTGTCAATTCGACCACTTGATTTTGGATGGTTAGGTGTTCGCTGGGAACTAAATTTGTCATAAATTTGGTCTTATTGAGGTTCACTTTTTAAACCTATTGTTGAACATACGTTTTCTAATTCTTGTAGCATTTGTTGTGCTTCACCTAGATCTTTGGTGATAAGGACTATATCGTCGGCAAAACGCAGATAATTAAGCATTTCCCCATCTATTTTTATTTCTCTATGCAATTTTAAAGGCCTATTTGAGAACCGTTATAAATAATTTAGGTCAGAGCGTGTCTCATACCTCGTTTGATATGTATTTCTCTGATGTATCATGTAGTTTTACACGCATTGTTTCATTTAAGTGAACTTTCAAAAATATCGTTCTTAGCAAATTTACGTTTAAAATCCACACAAATAACATTTACTTTAAAAAAAGGTGTCGCGCCTCCGGTTTCTATAAATAACACTCCACTACCAGGCAATACCGCCGTAAAATACCTGGGAATTCATTTAGATAGTAAACTTAATTGGGGCACCCACATCTGGAAGAAACGTCTTCAACTCAGCTTAATCTACAAAAAAATGTATTGGTACATGAGTAGAAAATCAAATCTTATCCTGGAGAACAAACTTATGATTTATAAATGTATTTTAAAACCGGTATGGCTAGGGTTACCATAATTTATTAAGGCCAAATCCGGACAGGGGTAGTTCAAGGGGTTGTTGAAAATGTAAAATATGAATTTGACATATAGCACAATTAAAAGTACAGCTGTTTCGCTACAATATGCAACTAACATCGAAAATCTCTGCCAGTTTAAATGCACCTATATTTTAACTTAACGTACTTTAGACCTAATAGAAAATAATATTACATTACGATTACCGTGTGCTCGTGCGCTGTTGACAAGCAGTGCAACCAACTTAACTAGGTGCTGCGCAGAATGAAATTTCCCACCGTTTGGCTAAGTGTTTTCCATCTTTTTGAGTAAAGAAAAAAATCCGGACATTTCTCATATCCGGACGCCAATCCGGACATGTCTTTCAAATCCGGACTGTCCGGACGAAATCCGGACGTATGGTAACCGTAGGTATGGCTATATGCAGCACAAATATGGGGAACAGCAAGTAATACCAACATTCAAAAACTTCAACGGTTCCAATCAAAAGTGTTGCGCCAGATCTGCAATGCCCCTTGGTATGTTACGAACCAGAGATTACACCACGACCTACTGCTACCAACTGTTAGCGAAGCAATATCTGCTGTAAATTCTAGATACAAGACCAGACTATCCTGCCATCCAAATCCGCTCGCCACGGACCTGCTCAACATTTCTCATGAAAGAAGATTAAAAAGACCTGACCCTTTGGACCTCTAGTACATCTGAACATCAGAGCAACAACAGAGTGCAGTGTTATAGTGCAGTGAAATAATCTTGTTTTAGCTTCAGTGATTTTTTAAACTTCTTTCGTATTTTTATTCATGTTTCTTAGACTTTTAATAATCATATTTGTTGTCTGAACTGTCCACTATACAAAATTTTATCTATGTATCATGTTCCAAGTAATTGTTATGTCTTATTTTAAAATTATAATCTTATATGTCTTACTGGGTGCTCGCCATTGGGCGGCTTCCATCTATGTTATTTTTAAATAATTATATGTATTGCTTATTGTTTGTAATGAGACAGATTGCAATAAACATTGGATGTTAAAAAAAGTAAATTTATTTGTATGTAAAAATAGGTAGAGCAGTTTGAACGACACTTCCGTTTTAAAATTCTGAAGGTTTTTAAAACAGTTTCACAAAGTGTTATCTATTCTTAGGTTTATTTCGTGAGTTTGACTTTTTCTTATATAGTTTTGTAATTTGCTCAGTTTATATTCTGTTTTAGTATCAACAACACTAATCTTTAATTAATATTAATTATTGTCCTTATATATAAAAATACTGGAGACATAATTTATGCACATAAATTCTGCATAAACAATAATATACGTTATATGGAACATATTTTTCGCGTGTTTCAATATCCTAAGCGTTACTTCCAGCTCTAGCCTTGTGGTGCTATTATGATACGGTCGTGAAACAAGAGGGGGGTGGCGTAGAGGCAGGGAAGCCTGGTTCACACAGCCCCATTCAAAAAATCTATAACGCTCTCGAGCACGCCGACCGGCTCTTGGTTAAAATTAGTTGGAGTTGTTTGTTATCGTCGGTTCGGTATGGAAATTTAGAATAACTTGGAATTTTACTTGTTTATGTTTTTAACGAATATTTGAGATTGTGTTATACTTGAAAGATAATATATGTAATAGGAGGAAATTTTTTACGCATTTGTAAATTATTTGTTGTATTTAAGCAATATTTTATTAGTAACCAGTTTTTAACAATATTACCAAAAAATAAATAGACCTATTTTTGGTACCAGTTATGAAATGAAGTTCCTGTTTTAAAGAAATATTGTTTTCAAGAGTTTAATTTTCAAGATTTTTATTTGAAGCTGAATTTCTTCTTATTCTTCAGTCTTAAGTAATCCAACTTTGGACCTAGGCCCAGAGGCTATTTTACTTCAAATCAGGCCCGGGGCACTACACAATTTTCGGGCCCCTAAATATAATTTAATAATAATAATAACTTTTTTTTAAATGTATTAATTATTTAATAGAAATATAGTTAGTTGCACAAGAAAATAAAATTTTTATTGACAATAAATAAAATTTATATTTAAACAATTAAATATTGTTTAAGGGGATAAGCGCAAACTTTCGGCTTCAATGCTATTTAAATGCATTTGTTTTTTTCGAAGCCTGAGAAAACTAATAAGTATTTTTGAAAAATTTAAACGCAGAATGAAAGATTACGTTACTACCGAGTAGTACCGAGGGCCGAAAGTCCCTTCTTCAATAATGTTTATTTTAATAAGTCATAGGGGTGAAAAAAAGAGAAAATTTAGTGTGATTTTTAATTTTAAATACATATCTTATTCAAAAGAAACTTTTCTTTATTCTAAAGGACATTTGACCCTCGGTAATAATGTAATCTTTCATTCTGCGTCTAAATTTTTTAAAAATATTTATTAGTTTTTTGAGGATTCGAAAAAATGAATGCATTTAAAGAGCATTGAAGCCGAAAGTTTGCGCGTATCCACTTAATTATAACTCTTATGGTTATCATTTATCATTGCCTTTTCGTAAAATGAAAGAATTTTGAAAATTTGTTTTGTTATTGTAATAAACATGTTTTGTTTGGTGATCTTTCCGGACCCCATTCAAATACTGGCCCGAGGCAGGTGCCTCACGGGCTCCATGTTAATTTGGCAGCATGTTCTCCCGAGTCTTTTACTTTGGTTTTGCTTTTAATCCAGTTGTTTGTTTTTTTTTTGTCTGTAAGTCTCACTCCGAGCATTGATTTTTCCATTGCTCTTTATGCCTTTATTATTTTATCCATATTGGTCTTGGTGAGTGTCCATATGTCTGTGAACCATACGTGAGTAGAAGAGTTTAGGGAGGATACACTGATCATAAACGCTGATTTCAAATACTGTTCTATTTTAGTGTTTTTCAAGATCCAACTTGTTTTCCAAATCCTGCCCACGCTAACCTTATTCTTCTGGTAATTTCGGCAGTTTAGTTTTCTTTGATAACTTCCATTATTTGTCCCAGATAGATGTATTCGCTTACTGTTTCTAAATTTATGTCGTTCAGTTGCTCAACATTATAAAACAACAGTAATGTGTTGGAACCCAATCGATTCGGATGTACGGTAAAAATTGCTAACGACTATAGTGTTTCAAGTTTTTACGGTCGCCGTAGTTTGAGGATTACAAAAACAAATACGTACCTTTAAAATAAGTAAATTTTAGTGTATAAGTTATATTTTTAATAATAGTTTTAGTGTATAGTTTGAAAAAATAATAACAGTGGTTTGGTTTATGTGCATTTTTGTGAAGTAAGTGACAATGGAAAAAGAAAGTATCCCGCCAGATCGGGGTAAATCAAAAAGGAGTGAACAGGATGAGGAAATTATGGAGACGGAGATCAATGGAAAAAGAAATAAGGAAACCGAAGAGGAAAACGAGAGACTAAAAAGAAGAAAACTAATAGAAAATCCAAATAATGAGGCATCGGTAAGTATTGAAAAAAATGAAGAAAAAAATAAATATGCTGAGACAGACCAAGGACCTTATTTTGTATTTATACAAAACCTGGAGGGGAACATCGGGAGGCTGCACAAGGTAGGGACTGCTCGTTTGATTATTAATTCAGCTCCAGAAATTAAAAATAACATCATTAATATGACAGTCGTAGGAAAAAATAGGGTTAAGGTAGAGTTAAACTCTTCTAAAAGCGCAAACATTTTAGTCAATTCACAAATTTTGAAAGAAAAAAGATACGAGGCTTACATACCAACTTTTTTAACCCAACGTAAAGGTGTTATTAAGGAGGTTGACCTTGAGCTATCTGAAAAAGAACTAGCAAAAATTATTGAATCTCGATATGGAAATAATTTAGAAATTCTAAATGTAAAAAGAATGGTACGAAAGAAAGATAACGAATTGGTCCCAACTTCTACTATAATTGTGACATTCAGAGGTCAAATCGTTCCAAATCAGGTAATAATAGAAAAATTGATTTACAACGTTGAACTATATGTTCCAAGAGTCATTCAATGCATCAAATGTATGAGATACGGACACGTAATGGACAACTGTAGAGGAACTCTGCGTTGCAGACACTGTGGAGAAAATCATGAAACGGATGTATGTGAAAAAACAAGTGAACCAATTTGTATTTTATGCGGAGGCGATCATTCAGCAACAGATCGTAAAAATTGCCCAGAATTCGATACCCAAAAAAAAATAAAAAAGATTATGGTAACGGAAACCATACCATATAATGAAGCAAAAGAGAAAGTTGAAAAAAGTTATGCTAATGTAGTATTAGACCGAACTTCAAACGTAGGACATCGATTTACTTCCTACAAATCGCAATATAGATATAAAAATATCACATCTAATGCAGAATCGTCGGGATATTCCCAGCAACACAAATCAATTTTGGAAACTCCTAAAATAACATCTCACCCTGTATATGAAAAATATCCGAATATTCCACAATATAGTGAACAAAATTTTACACAATTTCAAAATAATATACACCAACAAAAGTCAAAAATAGAAGAGTTGTGCTCTATTATCTTAACCTCATTTAAAGAACTTTTAACAAATAAGAATTTACAATCCGCAGAGGATTCAATGTTAGTAGATACATTAATAAAAGAGTTAAACAAAACAATAAATAGGTAAATTCAATATCCTTCAGTATAATATAAGGTCATTAATACACAATAAAGGGTTACTAGAAAAATTTTTGTTTGATAATAATATACATTTGAGTATTTTAAGTGAAACTTGGTTGAAGAAACATTTGAGACCAAACTTCAATGGGTATCATTTGTTTCGTTCTGATCGCCAGGACGGTTTCGGTGGCGTTGGTATTCTTCTAAAGAAAAATATTGCTTTTAATAATACAAAGATTTTTAAGAGTATTGAAAATTTAATGACTGTTTCTCTAAGTGTTAAAGTAAGTAACTCATTTACGCTAAATGTTTATTCGATATATGCTAAACCGAAATTAAATATATCTGAAAGAAATTGGACATTGTTTTTTGAAAGCTTGGAAAAACCTTTTATTTTGGCGGGAGACTTTAATTGTCACCATCAAGTGTGGGGTTGTGATATTACTGATAGAGCAGGAATTAATTTACTTTCAGCAATTGAAAATTGCAACTTAGTTTTTCTTAATAACGGTGCAGAAACTCTCATTCCTACATTAAATCAAAAGAATAAATCGGCAATAGATATTTCTATTGTATCCCCTGATTTGGCTACATTGTGCAATTGGCAAACAAAAATAACTAGTTTAGGATCTAATCATTTTCCCATATTAATAGAAATTAAAAGTGATAATGATATTATAAACACAAATAAAAACAGATGGAATTTAAACAAGGCAAATTGGTCGCTTTTTTCTGAAAGTATTGAACAAGGTATTAATCAAAATAATATAAAAGGATATGACAAGTTTATAGCAGAAGTAAACAAAGCTGCAGGCAATTCAATACCCAAAAAGAAAAAAGTGATCAATTCGAAATTTAATAAACATTGGTGGAATGAAGAATGTGACATATTAATGAAAAATCAAAAAGATGCTCTTTTGCGATTTAAACAAAATTCAAATGCAGTAAATTATATTTGCCTACAAAGAGCAATGGCTCTATGTAAAAGACTAATAAAAAAGCGCAAAAAAGAATCTTGGAAGAATTTTTGTACTTCTATAAATAAAAATACTCCAATAACACAAATATGGACAGAGGTTAGAAAGTTAAAAAATATTTATAAAGAACCAGTCAGTAAAGTAGTAGCAGGGGAGTGGACAACAATTTTTATAAACCAAGTCACGCCGCCATGGGTTGCAGAAGAAGAAGAAGCTTATCCTCGTCAAGTAGAAAACATCAATACAATTGAAATGGGCAGTCTGCTAAAGAAATTTAGTCTAAAAGAGTTGCAGAACAGTATTAAAAAACACAAAAATACAGCTCCTGGTATGGACAACATTCATTATGTAATGTTATACAACCTTCCATTGTCCTGCAAAATTACTTTGTTGGAAATACTAAATAATATATGGGAAACTACGCAGTATCCAGAAGATTGGAAGAAGTACATTATGATCCCAATGTTGAAACCACAAAAAGATCCAAATTTAGCAGAATCCTACAGAGGTATATCACTGGCTTCCTGTGTTCTAAAAACATTCGAGCGAATGATCAAAACAAGAATGGAATATTGGCTAGAATCCAACCTCAAGCTACCAAAATATCAGTTTGGGTTTAGAAAAGCTCATTCCACAATAGAAAATATTACTCATTTAGTAGCTGACATTAATATTTCGTTCTCTTTAAATCGTTCCACTATAGCGTTATTTATGGATATAGAGGCAGCCTACAATAAAGTAAATCTTGAAATTCTACATCGACAAATGACACGAATTGGATTTAGTTATGAATTCTCTACAAAAATAATAAAATTATACCGGAATCGAATAATTAACTTTAAAGTAAACGAGGAAATTTTAGATACAAGAACAACAAGTCTGGGATTACCTCAGGGCAGCGTTTTAAGTCCTCTCTTATACACAATCTACACTTTTGACCTAGAAAGGCTGTCAGACGAATTTAGGGACATTAAGATACTGGAGTATGCGGACGATATATGCATTTACATTGATAATTGTGATCTTGAATCTGGTTACAGTTCTTTAAACCAATTTTTTCTTCAATTTAACGAATGGTGTCATGAGAAAGGCTTAAATATTTCACTAAAAAAATCAAAATCATGTATATTCACACGAAAACGCGCAGTTCCCAACCAGATTGTACTACAAGAGCATAGCTTTCCCGTTACTTCTCACGTAACATACCTAGGAGTAACTATTGATAGAAAATTACTCTGGAAAGAACACATAGAAAGAATATTAAAAAAAGCCGAAAAAGGACTAAATATATTAAGGGCTGTAAGTTCTTACAGCTGGGGAGCCGATCCAGAAATGTCCCTGTTATTATATAGATCATTTATTAGATCAATTCTTGATTACGGAAGCTTTCTGTACTCCCAAGCAGCCTCCAGTAACTTAAAAAAGATAGATAATTTAGTAAATAAATGCCTAAGATTGTCCATTGGAGCCTTTAAAAGTACACCAGTTTCAAATCTTTACGTGGAATGCTGCGAAATGCCTTTACAGTTAAGAAGAAAATATCTCTGTAATAAATTTTTGTGGAAAATTTTATCTAAAAATAGTAGTCTACTTAGTAAACTTCACAACCTATTTATAATGGATTTGACTAATAAGTACTGGAAGAAAAAGGAATCACTTATTTTATGTGAATCATATAAAGACTGTTTAGAATATAAAGACACAATGTATAGAAACGAAATGTTACCAATATACCAAACAAACTTAACTGATGTGCCTGAGTTAGAAATACGATTTCTAAGAGATTATTCCATGTATCCGAATTCGTTGAGAAATATGATGTTTAACTCAGACATAGAAAATTATTTTAAAAATCATCATATCGTATTTACAGACGCATCTAAAAAAGACGATAAAACGTCTTGTGCATTTTGGGACCCTATAGAAAACTATTTCGAGGCAAAAAAACTTCCGAGTGAATTTTCAAGTTATTCAGCTGAGCAAATCGGTATATTAGAAGCCTTAAAATATATAAAAAATAGCTTATTTAGTAAGCAAAATTTTTTAATAATATCAGATTGTAAAAGTATTTTAGATAAACTTAAAAACATATCAACTAATTGTAATATTAATTATCTCTTACTAAATATTTTAGTTAATTTTAAAAACTTGCACGAAGAAGGAAAAATAGTTAAGTTTGTTTGGGTTAAAGCTCACTGTGGGATTATCCATAATGAAAAAGTAGACATGCTCGCCAAGGAAGCATTAGATTCTGATAATTTTGTGAAATATTCGTTCATTCCAGAAGACCTATATACTATTTCCAAAAATATAATTAGGCAGGAATGGATGGATATATATAGTCATTCCACCAAAGGACTTTTTTATAAAAGTATTCAGCCGAAAATTCCTACTAAACCATGGTTCTCTAATGGCATTGTAAAAAAAGATGTAATTAGAATTATTTGTAGAATCAGATTTAATCATTCACTAGCACCTTCACACTTATTTAAATTAAAAATGGTAAATTCCCCAAACTGCGAATGTGGAGAATATAGCACACTAGAACATATGATATTAAATTGTAATAAAAATAGAACGAAGATCAATATGTTTATGGAATTAATTATGAAAATGAAATTTTTAGTAAAACCAATCAATCTTTATGAATTAATAGTGTCTAACAATTTAGAAGTTTATAAGTTGTTATATCAACACATAAGCAGTTTAAATATAAGAATTTGAAGTATTAGTTTATAAATAAAATGTATACCAAAATTGTACATAATTGGAAAAGATAGAAAAAAAAAAAGTAAACAAAA
Source organism: Diabrotica virgifera virgifera (assembly GCF_917563875.1). NCBI lineage: Eukaryota > Metazoa > Arthropoda > Insecta > Coleoptera > Chrysomelidae > Diabrotica > Diabrotica virgifera. Next base: position 63,492,454 of record NC_065449.1, on the reverse strand, counting down.
AATAAAAGAAAAAATCATTTTAATACAAAAAAAATATTGGTTAAAAAAGATAAAAAAAAAAAAATAAAAAAAAATAAGACAAAAAAAAAAGACCAAAAAATCAATAAACAAAAAAAAAAGAATTATGAGCACAATAAAAAAAATATAATAATAAAATAATAAAAAAAATATTTCAAAAAAAAAAACCAAACCAAAAAAAAAAAAAAAAATCAATCACTGGGAGCGACACTGGACAATACGGGAGAAATATAACCACTGGATTCGGAACTAGATATGGAACTGGATAGTATTAGAAAACTGTGTACGAACATTAATATTATGTGATTTGCAAGTTTGCCAATTGTAGAATGTAGAATTTTTTACCATACTGATATTGTTTAAAAACATTAATATTATTGATATAAAATGTTAATAAATTTTATTTTTTGTTACAAGAATCAAAGGTAAATATGATTAGGCGAATGAAGCCTTAGGTTTCGCAGTCAATATCCCAACCACACACACACACAACATTATAAAAAACAATAAAATACTTTATAAAAGGTATATATTTAAAATCCCTACAAAAGGGCTACATCACAGAACTAGTTTTCGATTGGTTTACATCACAGAACTAGTTCTGTGATGTAGGCCCTTTTTAGGGATTTTAAATATATACCTTTTATAACGGATTTTATTGTTTTTTGTATTACATGGTATACAGCCATCTACAGGAAAACTTTTTCCTTGTGGATTTTGGCTCAACATTATGTTTCTAATGTTCGGTGTATTCGTCATTATTTTTGTTTCTTCCAAGTTCATCTTTAAGGCCTACTTTTTCCGAAGCTTGAAATAGTTGCGTCATCATGGTCTGTAATTCTTCGAAACTTGTAGCGAATATTAGTACAATTTCGTCAGCATATTTCAAATGACTCAATTTTCTTTCATTAACATGTATTCCTTTATCTGCCCTGTTAATGTATTTGAGCACGTCTTCCAACCCCAGTGTGAATAGCTTTGGTAAGATAACGTCTCCCTGGCGAACTCCTCTGTTGATTGGTATAAAGCTTTGGTTTTCTCGTCTATTTGTATTTTCATTGTAGCTTTCTTGTAAAGCTACAGAAGCGCTTGAAACTGAACTAACAAAGAAAAAAGCTTTGACCGATATGGAGATAAGCAAAAACTACTAAGTGGATGTTCTGATAAGTAACCTCGTTTGAAATGAAACACATGTTTATGTTTATTAAGAAAATTATGTATTTTATTAGATTCAGTCTCCTTTTAACCCAGTTTAATGATTCCGGCGATTTTCCAACTTGTTTATGCCGTTCTAACAAGATTCTGGAAGCTCTGCAAAATAGGTGCTTGTTTCGTAAATTAGCCCTTCGTTCGAGGTAATTTTTTAATTACGAACCATTTCCTCATGTTTGGGAACACACAATAATCGAAGGAGAACAAATCAACAAAATAAGCCGCATGAGAAAGCATTTAGAAGCACAACCCACGAATTTTTGGCATTGTCATAACGCTCTTGTGACTCGATGCATTGTCTTGGAGAAACAACACTGTTTCTTCTGCATATGGGGCCGTTTCTCACTGAATTCCTGCTTCATTTTGTCAAATAATGCACGATAATTTTGGCTATTGATAGAGAAACTGGTCCGAATATGGGCCCCCCATTTGTTTTTTTTTATAGAAACTTGCTTATTATATTTTTATAATAATCAGTGGCGTAACTAGTCTGACCTGCGCCCCAATGCAAGTATTCCTCGTGCGCCCCTATTCCCAGACTTTTTCTCCACCCCTCCAACGAAACTAACAACGACATTTCTCCAGAGAAAGAGTATACAAAGAAATATAACAGTAATTTTAAAGTTAATTATTAAAAAGTTATTATTCAAAAAATTAATTGAAAGTAAAATTAAGGGGCTATCCTAGTGTAAAAGTACGAAATTCACATACTTTTTTTTAATTTCTAAACTAAAAAGAACTGTACCAATATGAATTACCAACTGAACCAAAATGAAGTATGTTATATGAATTTCGTACTTTTACACTAGGATAGCCCCTTAAGTTACTGAACATTTCCAAATACCAATAATATAACTGAAGGAAGGATCACATTATATACTTGCAATTTATTAATGTACTTTTTAGGACGATAAAACATACACTACTTACTTTACTCAACATTTTTTATTTATTCAGTGCCCTATACAGTATAGTTAGTATACATGATATCGCAAGCAACAATAAAATGTTTATGTTCCGTTTCTCAAACTTTGATTAATTTTACTCGATGATGCAATCTTACAGTCAAACCTACCTACAGCTCATAGGAACAACACTGTACGTTAATTCCTATTCCCTGACAAAGCCCCTGCAGCTCTTTGTTTCTAGGAACAGTCTTGCTAACTTTTCTACATCTAAAGACCGAGCTCTTTCATGTTCAATACTGTAGCGTGATTAGTGTAATTACTTCTAATTACAATAAAACTAGCGGTTCGTAATTTATATACGACTTTATTTATATAAGTTACAGACGAATTTATCTTATACACTAAACTTATTCACAAAATATGCCCGTATTTATACCCAGTTGTTATTCTGGAACAATCGACTCCCATCTCGAGCTATCGGCTTGTTCCGCCTACGTGACGTACCTTCCAGAATTCTCCGGCGAGGCCTAGCACATCCGATTACGTCATTCTCGAGGTGTTTACTGTAATACGGGGATCGGCCAAGATTTCTCTTCCGCTACACTGCTCCCCTCTTAAGATCTGAGCGTCTCGATCAGCAACTCTAAATGAAGGCCCAGGATGGCGGAATCTACACGACTCTCCAGCTCTGCATACAACCTTCAAGAAGAAATAACAGTCTACTGTCTTTGAAGGGTACGACATCTTCGGGTTCATGCAACACACAGTGATTTGTACACCAGTTCCTCTGAAGACCACTTCAAGCATGCTTCTCACAATCTTCCAATCCAGATTTTCTACTGCATGGCCTATTTTTGGTAAAGCCAAATTTTTGATGTCATAATTACACACGATTTTCTTCAAATTAGTTAGAACACGCCATATGTTCTCGTAGCTTGGCGTGTCCGTATAAGACTTTCTGGTCACCATATACAGCAAAGATCGAGGACCATCTTCCAATCGCAGTACTCTTCCAATTTTAGGCTGCTGATTTCTTAACTCGTCCAGGCGGCCGAACTTTCTATTGAATACGGACGATATTCCTTTAGTCATCTCGAGGTCTTGGGCAACACAGTGGGCCAGAGAGACGTTTTCTGGAACACCAAACAGATCTTGCTGAACTTCTGTGGTCACGCCGAATCTAGCACTCTTTCTCGCTGCGTAATTTGACATAAATTGATTAAAACTTGGCTGTGCGACATCTTTCATCTCCTGTTGGAGGACTCGTGCTTCTTCTGTTTCATTTGAGCCAGCATATGGTGCAAGACGATTTATGTGAATAACTTTTGGTTTACCGTTTGGCAACTTCTTAATTCTATATATTACGTCATTTATTTTCTTCTTAACTTCATATGGACCTTCCCATTGTCTTTGCAGTTTAGGACATAAGCCTCGACGACGTTGCGGATTATAAAGCCAGACAAGATCACCTACTTCGAAGCTTTCATTCTTGCATCGAGAATCATATTGATCTTTCATTCTGTCACTGGCTATCTGGATGTGTTGTCGGGCAAGTTCATGAATGTTGTTCATTCGTAATTTCAGGCGGTCAACGTAGTCTTCGCCTGCAACATGTTCCTCGGAAGGTCCGCAGCCAAACTCTAGGTCGCAGGGCAACCGAACTTCACGACCCAACATCAGGCAGGTTGGTGTTTGACCTGTAGTTTCATTTACGGCCGAGCGGTAGGCCATCAGGAATAAATGAATGTGTTGGTCCCAATCTCGCTGATGTTCAGATACAACTTTGGACAAGTGTTTACCCATCGTTCGGTTCATCCTCTCGACCATCCCATCTGATTGAGGATGCAGGGGTGTTGTTCTGGTCTTATTGACACCAATCAATTTACAAACGTTTTGGAAAAGAGCTGACTCAAAGTTTCGCCCTTGGTCGGAGTGGATCTCCAAGGGAACACCAAATCGGCTGAAGAATTCTTTAACAAGTACCTCTGCAACGGCAGCAGCTTCTTGATTTGGTAATGCATAGGCCTCAGTCCATTTTGTAAAATAATCCATGGCTACCAGGATGTATTTATTTCCAGCATCGGTTTCTGGAAATGGACCTGCAATGTCGATAGCTACTCTTTCCATAGGACTTCCAACATTGTACTGTCTCATGGGTGCTCTCTTTTTACCAACTGGACCATTACCGGATACACACAGTTCACATTTCTGGCACCATCTTCTTACATCATCTTTACAGTTCACCCAATAGAACCGTTCTCGAACCTTTTGCAGAGTCTTCGTAATACCAAAGTGTCCACCTGATGTACCGTCATGCAACTGGGGCAATACTTCTGACACTTTACTTTTAGGTACAATCAACTGAAGCTTAGATTCTGTACCATCATCGTTCTCAAAGGTTCTGTACAGAAGATCATCTTTTAGTATCAGGCAATTCCATTGGCTCCAGTAGGCCTTGACTTCCGGACTACATGCACTAATGTTTTGCCAACTAGGTCTCTCACCTCGACGCATCCAATCCAATACTCTTTTTATACATGGATCGTCTTCTTGGGCTTCTTGTAACTGTTGTGGCTGCCATTGCTCATTAACGACGGTAGTTCGTCTCACAGGGCAAAGCTGTTCATCTACTTTAAGCCGGTGATTACAACTTTCACTGCATGGCCGTATCGAGGAAGCATCTGTATTTGAACCAACTCTTCCAGCCCTCTTCATGCGTCTCTTCGGCATCGTGTCACGAATCACCCTCCGTACCATTTCCACCAAACGTTCATCTTTTCTCTTATCGCCTTTTTCCACGGTTATTACTCGATTGTTTCGTGAAGCTTGGCTAGCTGCTTCGTGTTCCAAGGCAATAGCAAGTGCTTCATCTAAAACTTTCGGTCTTGCTAGTCGTAAAGCTTTCTGTAGTTCATTATCTTTCAGCCCATTGACGAAGGTATCTACTGCAATTTCTTCTAAAACGCTGTCTGGCACCTCTGGATAAGCCAACCGCACCACACGAGCCACATCTGCTTCAAATTCTTGCAGATTCTCACTTGCTCGTTGACTTCTACTTCGCAGTTGTGCTTTGTATACTTGTTGTAGATGGGCATCTCCATAGCGTTTTTCTAGACGAGTGAACAAGGTCTGGTAACAATTTTCTTGACCCTTAGGAATTGATCTTAATATATCTGCAGCATCACCTCGCAAAGCAGCAGTCAAGGAAACAGCCTTTTCTTGTTCGGTCCAATGGTTGGCGGTCGCAATAGCTTCGAATTGTCTAAGGTATATGGACCAAGAGGACTTCCCATCGAATGGTGGTAATTTAAATCTCATATGATGCGATGTTTCGTCTCTCGGTGTTTCATCCTTCACTACAAGATCTAAAGCTACTGCATTAACTGATGGTTGTACTTTTGTATCAGTTATCATGCTCTCTAGTTGTTTGATCTTCTCTTCTACGGTCTCTACACTTTTCTGCATCTTATCGAATGTTCTAGAAACTTCTTCAAATTTCTCATTGTTCTGTTTACAAACTTCTTCTAGTTTTTCGTTGTTTTGCCTACTGACCTCTTTAATTATTTGAGAAGTCTCATCGAATCTTTTAGCAACATTTTCGAATTTCTCGTCGCTTTTTCTACTAACTTCTTCAAGTTTCTCGTCGCTTCTTCTAGAAGTTTCATCGATCGTTTCAGAAACAGTTTTTAATTTCGATAAGATTACTTGTTCTGCTGACTGGAAGCGGAACGTCTTTGGGTCTTCTCCGTTCTTCGTGAGGACATCCTCGAGTCGTGCTTGTAGGACTATCTTGAGCCCACTGCTGTCCAGATCCCGTTCCTCGAGCTGTTCACGGAGCTGTTTTACTGTAAGTTCTTGTAGCAACATCTTTGGTCGGCACACACGTACTTTCCAAAATGTCTTTTGACAGTCTTTCCGAATACCGAACAATCAACGCACTTTAACTATTCCCGACGAATAAAGTCCAAAAGTATTTTAAAGTCTTTCCGAATACCGAACAATTAACGCACTCCGGTTATTCCCGACGAATAAAGTTCAAAAGTCTTTTAAAGTCTCTCTGTAATTCACTTATTTATATCGCACTAAGTTAACCGAACACCGACACCAACTGTAACATGACTATTGTAATTACTTCTAATTACAATAAAACTAGCGGTTCGTAATTTATATACGACTTTATTTATATAAGTTACAGACGAATTTATCTTATACACTAAACTTATTCACAAAATATGCCCGTATTTATACCCAGTTGTTATTCTGGAACAATCGACTCCCATCTCGAGCTATCGGCTTGTTCCGCCTACGTGACGTACCTTCCAGAATTCTCCGGCGAGGCCTAGCACATCCGATTACGTCATTCTCGAGGTGTTTACTGTTATACGGGGATCGGCCAAGATTTCTCTTCCGCTACAATACTAATTAGGTACACTAAGATCACACAGTCTAGTATTGGACATAGAGTTCCTTAAGTAGTTCTTTATTATTTTTAGTTTAGAAAAAGATCTTTCACTACTTGCAACGGTTACGGGTAATTTAAGAAACATTATTAATGCTGTACTTACGTTTGGGACACTTGATGCAATAAATTTATTCCTAATCAATAGATAATCAGCCAAGTGGCTGATTTTGCTTATTTTATTACTTTTGATATCGTCTTTGACTACATTTCTAAAGCAAATTACTTCATTGGTCAAAGCATGAGTCACATCAGATTCATATTTTTTACAAAACTCAGAGGCTGACTTTACAAGTTGTTCGTCAGAAAAATGTAATAAATTTTTTGGGTTTAAAAAACTGAACGTGTCAGTTATACATACCATATATTTAAACCTTTCGTTTAACTGTGAAATAAGAATATCAACAGCTCTCAAAAATACCTTAACTTTAAAGCAATGCACAGGATCACTAAACTCATAGCCACTAGAAAGTTCGTAAAAAAAAGTCTTTACTTTTCTTTTGCGTTTGGAGGTCATTGAGGAATCAATATTCCACTTCGCAGCTAACTTTCTGGCTTGATCCAGGACATCGTCGAATTCTCCTCGCAGTTCGCTCACAGTCTTTAAACACTTCTGAAGGAGATTCTTTTCATCATCTAGATTAACATCGGATCTCTGTAGTTTTGCTTAAACGTATTTTTTTTCTAAAATTTTTCCAGAATATCAGTTTTTTGCGCCCCCCTAAGGCCTGCGCCCCAATGCTCCGCATTGGTTGCATTGGCGTTAGTTACGCCACTGATAATAATGTCTAAATGGCAGTTATACATGCTACAAGACATTAGCAAAAAACTGCTAACTATGTATTTTTTATTATAAAGTTTATTTATTTTATAGGTAATAATATGAAGTGGGGCATATTTTTCTAACCAGGCCAGGCTGTCTGAAATATGGGCCCCATTCAAAAACTAGCAAAATTCTCTTTTGACAACAAAAATATGAATTAACTTAGCCAACAATTTATGTTTAAGGAATAATAAACATATCTCTGAAAAAATAAAATAAAATTATCTATAAAAATCGCAAACGTAAGAGTATTTTTAGCTCGGGCACACTGTTCATCTGCCCAGAGATTGGACATTAAAAATTGAACCCATGTTACTCCTATAATATCATCAGAAAACTGTTTTTCACAAAATAGACATGTGGCGCCATTGCTTTCAGGAGAATACTGTCCTATCTGTGCTATGTCAAGGTCTTCATCAGCGGGCAAACATTCCTCTTTCTCTTCTTCATTCGAACTGAATTTGGTTTTGTTTTTTCTCTTTGGGTTTCTGTATATTTTATTTCGGCTTTAGCGCAGAAACTATTCGCTTCCCCTTTCCTTTCTTTATCTTTTCATTTTATTTTGATTCAATTGAAAATACTTCTCTCTTTTCCTTCCCTTCTTTTGATTTTCTTATATTCTCAATTGATAATTCAAGGCTTGATTTGTACGGAGATGAAGTTATAACTTGAGTTTTCCTTCTTCAAAGAAGCTCGCTTCGTAACTGATGGGACAGGTGAAAAAACGAATGTTGTGTTCCTTAATGGTCGATCTGGGTCTTTAGAATGACCTGGTCATTGATCTTCTGAACGAACTGTTATATTTTCTGAAGAAATCGTTTTTGCAAGGTCACTTGTCAATCCTTTCAAATAAGTTTCAGTCGAGTTACATGTTTTCTCAGATTCAAGTTTCTCAGCACTGAAATCAGCACCAGAAAAAATGGTTATATTTATTGGCCCTATTCCTGTTACTTTAAACCCATTCTTAGTTATCTCTGCGGTCTGGGATTTTAGAAATGCTTTTTCCATCAGTTCTGCTAGATCTATGCAGGCCGTACAGGTGTGTAGGCCGTTAAACAATGGGTAAGTTTAATTATCTAGTTTTAGCCTAAGTTTTTCACTTATTTCTTTTGCACAGCAGATACCTAATTTCTCCTTGAAATAAAGCTTAAAAACTTTTATAATTTTATTTCTTTTTCTCTGGTATATAATATATTACTTTATTTCCTGTACATAGTTATATCATTTTATTGATAGAATTCTTTCCGTTTCTTTTTATTTTTAATAATACCACGCCGTGGTCAGAGATTTTGCTGAGATCGTGTTTCTTTCAATGCTCAGCTTTATTTCTGATCGGGCTTTTCTTTTGGGAGAGAACTGATCCTTGTTTGAATTTTTCTAGCCCCTACCTCGGGAAGAAGACTTTAATCAAGCACTACCTGGAAAAGAAAACACATTACCTTGAAGAGCGGAACTGGCTTACAACCGTATCCTGATGCATCAGTAGAATGAATTAGACAAGACAGCCCTACAGAGACAAGACAGCCCAATAAGGTAGCCCTAGACTTCCCCTAACTGCCGGCGACGACAAATTCTGCAGGGATTGGGGACCTCATTTAGGAACTGTGACGGAAAGACTTAAGCTGAGTAAATTTTTATCTTTATAACTTTTGTACCGATTACCAGCAGGGTCTCGGTCACGGGCTCAGAAAATTAACTTGGTTGTCTGTATACAATAAAATGATTTTTGTTAAATTTTTTTTATATCTAAATAAATAGTGCATTTAAAATGATTAGGTAGACTTTTTATTTCCTGTACCTTTCTGGGATGGGTGTGAAGGAAGAATGAACAGGGAACGAACCCAGGGCTGAGCAGTCGGGCAGAACACCATTCTGATGGATGGAACGGTGGACGTTTTTTTTTGAATATCCTAAGGGATGTTCGAGGAATTCCTCCCCTCGTTTCTCCCAGCAGTGTGGTGTTGCTTAATGCCCTGGTCTTGTTATGATCAGGATGTTACAAAAATGGCGCCCAATAAAACCTGTTTACTCTTTCTCGCGCTTATCCTAGTCAGGATGCAGGAAATAGAAATTTACTTTTAAACTATATTGCAGAATTTTATCGCTAAAAATTTAAAAATACCTTAATTTTACAAATCCAATTTAATTCGTTAGTAGATATTAATATTCACTCTGCTGTTTTTGTCTATTTTCAACATTAATGGCTTAGCTTAAAATACTAGTTTTTACATTTTATTTTTCTTTGTAAAATGTTCATTTTGCTTAATTGCCTCTTGCTGGTATTACCAATCTATATTTAATGATATCTATAAAATATTTTGTCGCTAATATTTATTATTGCGATACATTTTTAATGTGGTAATGTATTATAATATATACCGTTTGTCCCAAAAATAGTAAATTTTCAGGACTTACATTTTCTTATGCTGAATTAATTTTATTTAACTATCTTTAAAACTATTCATAATATCTTTAAATTTTACTATCTTTAATTAATTTTGAATTGTAGTTACTATCGTTGTATTCTTTATTCTTCGCCCGCTGTGAATTTCTCTCTTTTTCCTTTTACAACTATCCTCTCAGATTTTACAACTATCCTCTCGTTGGTAATCATGCCTCTCCCTTTCAATCCCAACCACCTAAAAACAGAGGAATTGGCCTATGAACTCACCATTAGAGGTTCTACAGTGCCCGAAAATGTTGCGGAGCGTAGGAAATCACTGAGAGGGAAATCACCGTCAGCTTATTTTTAGTTATAAATACAATGCTTTATTCTTTCTCTTCGAATGAAGGTATCTGCAGCAAAAATTCAGAGAACAAGGCTTAACTAGCTAGTTAGCGTCATTTCTTATTAGACAGTTGAATTTTATAGTACAGCTATTAGCAACAATTTTTTATTGCTGGTCCAAATATTTATATTTAACTTTAATAACTTGATTTGTGCTAAATATTCTCTCTCTCTCTCTCTCTCTCTCTCTCTCTCTCTCTCTCTCTCTCTCTCTCTCTCTCTTTCTCTCTCTTTCTCTATCTCTCTTTCAAATCAACTATTTCTTCTTCTTGTTTTCTTTTTAATATTATCTTAAATATAAAAACCCTACTTATTCATTCTTCTTCTGCTTCTTCTTCTTTTCACCTTTCGAGTTTTTTATCAACATTTTTTTTTCTGCCATTCTTACTTGTCATCCTTCTTCTGATTCACATTTTTTTACAACTATTTATTTTTTTTGAAAAAAATTTTTTCAAGTCACTGAAAAAATTTTCCGGTACCTTGGGGGGTGTGTAACGTTTCAATCAGCCGATTGAACGCTACACCAAGCTCCGCTTGGTATTTGTCCCTCGGACTATATATTTCTATAAGCGACCCTACTATCATCAAATCAATTAGTACATCTCTTCGAAGGTATTTAATCCGATACAAATTTGTACTTGCTTCTTTTGCCATTGCCACGTAAATCAGGCACAATATTGGCATACATTATCGTGTTTGTGTGTAGGCCGTTAAACAATGGGTAAGTTTAATTATCTAGTTTTAGCCTAAGTTTTTCACTGATTTCTTTTGCACAGCAGATACCTACTTTCTCCTTGAAATAAAGCTTACAAACATTTATAATTTTATTTCTTTTTCTCTGGTATTTACTTTATTTCCTGTACGTAGTTATAACATTTTATTGATAGAATTCTTTCCGTTTCTTTTTATTTTTAATAATACCACGCCGTGGTCAGAGATTTTGCTAAGATCGTGTTTCTTTCAATGCTCAGCTTTATTTCTGATCGGGCTTTTCTTTTGGGAGAGAACTGATCCTTGTTTGAATTTTTCTAGCCCCTACCTCGGGAAGAAGACTTTAATCAAGCACTACCTGGAAAAGAAAACACATTACCTTGAAGAGCAGAACTGGCTTAAAACCGTATCCTGATGCATCAGTAGAATGAATTAGACAAGGCAGCCCTACAGAGACAAGACAGCCCAATAAGGTAGCCCTCGACTTCCCCTAACTGCTGGCGACGACAAATTCTGCAGGGATTGGGGACCTCCTTTAGGAACTGTGACGGAAAGACTTAAAGCTGAGTAAATTTTTATCTTTATAACTTTTGTATCGATTACCAGCAGGGTCTCGGTCACGGGCTCAGAAAATTAACTTGGTTGTCTGTATACAATAAAATGATTTTTGTTAAGTTTTTTTTATATCTAAATAAATAGTGCATTTAAAATGATTAGGTAGACTTTTTATTTCCTGTACCTTTCTGGGATGGTTGTGAAGGAAGAATGAACAGGGAACGAACCCAGGGCTGAGCAGTCGGGCAGAACACCATTCTGATGGATGGAACGGTGGACGTTTTTCTTTTGAATATCCTAAGGGATGTTCGAGGAATTCCTCCCCTCGTTTCTCCCAGCAGTGTGGTGTTGCTTAATGCCCTGGTCTTGTTATGTACAGGATGTTACACATTATAGGTACATAGATAAAAATAAAAAAAGTTTAATTTACTTACATAACTAAAATATATACTAAAATATATACAGAAATTACTAAGATGTAATTACAATATAATAAAACAAATAATACTGTCTCTACAGAAAAGAACAAAAATTAATAGTGTAGGAAACAAAGGTTGAACCTTGCAAAATGGACACAAGTCCGGTTTTATTTTTTTGCTGGTATATCAAGGGGTACTTATTATAAGACTAACTTTTTCTGAAAAAATTTCGCCCCGGAACCTCCCTTTTCACCCCTTTAAAGGGGGTAATTTGTGGTTTTTGCGGAACGTAGCCCTTCCTGTAATTTTTACAAAAAATTTCTTTTATAGAAATATGAAGAGGACTATATTTTCTACGATTTATTTCCAACACCATCTCTCTATCATCCACCGTTTAGCGGGGGTGGCGCAATAAAGTTGACAAGTTTTTAAAAAAGATGTTTTTAAAAAAAATATATTTTTCTCTAACTGTAACGGAAATTAAGAAGAAATCCTGCGGCAATTATTCACAAATAATTGACTGATTTTTTGGTATAGGTTTTACTTAAGGATAATTGCCCTTTTTTTAATTACAAGGTGTTACATTTTAAAAAACCTCTTTTTATACCATCTGAACCGTTTATGCTAGAGTAAAAAGACTTTCAGCGATTACCCATGTACTGGTGCTATTTACAAATTTGTATAATGCACCCCCATTTTTTCCCGGAACCACCCCAAAAAAAAGCAGAATTAATAAATAAATTGATTTTCTTGGAATCCTTCACACACAATGCCCTTTATTAATATGCTTCATACATCATTTTGTGGACGTTATTATTACCCATGCATGGACACCAAAAGCAATTTCCTAGTGCAACCCCTTAAGCAAAAAAAAAATAAATAAAGTGGGGGGTTGAAAATTTTTTTTTGTTTTTTGCTTTTTGATCCATATGGGCATATGCTTCATCAATAGTACTTTTCAAAAATATATATGGTTATTGCAACATCTCTGCGAAAACCACCCCTATCCTTGAAAATGTACTGCAGAAACTACCCCTATCCCTTGGCGAGCATGTTTTTACGATTTTCTCATTACCTATGTATTATTTTTAAACAAAACTTATACAAAGTTAAAGACCACTATTTACTCTAAGAATTATGTCCTATTCATTTTTTCGTATAAGCAACGGTTACGGCACAGTGGCGCCGTAAACCTCATATATGCTTTGGCGGGCTCCAGTTTTTTTTTTTTTTTTCGTCATCTGTTCGTTTTATTGATAAAGTACTTATGCAAAATAAAACAACACAGTGTAATCTACAAATTATGACTTATGCACATTTTACATTCTTTGCTCCCTAAAGCCACAGTGGTGGCCCAAAATAAATTTTTACCTACCTTCAATGCACCTACATGCATTTTATTGCATTAATGCTACCTTAACAGCACAATATTTACCCTTAGGTGGTCGCTACGCAGTGGCGGATCCAGGGAGGGGTGATGGGGGTGAACACCTCCCCCCCCTCTCAAACCAAGTCATATTATATTCAAAGATTATAAAAATATTCATTTATTTTTATAGAAATTTAACCAATTGGCACTCCCCTCTAAACGATGCTGGATCCGCCACTGTCGCTAAAGCATAAAAAGTCATTCTTATAAAAATAATATTAATATTATATAAGTATTTCTATAAAAATAAATGAATATTTTTATAATCTTCAAATATAATATCACTTGGTTTGAGAGGGGTGGGGGTGATCGCCCCCATCACCCCTCCCTGGATCCGCCACTGCTTAGCGACCAGTTAGGGGTGAATATTGTGCTATTAAGGTAGCATTAACGCAATAAAATGCGTGTAGGTGGCGAAAATATGAAAAAATTTATTTTGGGCCACCACTGTAGCTTTGGGGAGCAAAGAATGTAAAATGTGCATAGGTCATGATTTGTAGGTTACACTGTGTTGCTTTATTTTACATAAGTACTTTATCAATAAAACAAACAGATGACGAAAAAATAAACAAAAACTGGAGCCCGTCAAAGCATATATGAGGTTTACGGCGCCACTGTGCCGTAACGGTTGCTTAAACGAAAAAAATGAATAGGACCTAATTTTTAGAGTAAATAGTGGTCTTTAACTTTGTATAAGTTTTGTTTAAAAAAAATGAATAGGTAATGAGAAAATCGTAAAAACATGCTGGATAAGGTATAGGGGTAGTTTCTGCAGTATATTTTCAAGGATAGGGGTGGTTTGCGCAGGGATGTTGCAATAACCATATATATTTTTGAAAAGCACTATCGATGAAGCATATGCCCATATGGATCAAAAAGCAAAAAACAAAAAAAAAAAATTTAACCCCCCATTTTATTTATTGTTTTTGGCTACAAGGGTTGCACTAGGAAATCGCGTTTAGTGTCCATGCATGGGTAATAATAACTTGCACAAAATGATATATGAAGCATATTAATGAAGGGCATTGTGTGTGAAGGATTCCAAGAAAATCACTATATTTATTAATTCTTCTTCTTTTTTGGGTGGTTCCGGGGAAAAAATGGGGGTGCATTATACAAATTTGTAAATAACACCAGTACATGGGTAATCGCTGAAAGTCTTTTTACTCTAGCATAAACGGTTCAGATGGTATAAAAAGGGGTTTTTTAAAATGTAACACCCTGTAATTAAAAAAGGGCAATTACCCTTAAGTGAAACCTATACGAAAAAATCAATCATATATTTGTGAATAATTTCCGTAGCATTTCTTTTTAATTTCCGTTACAGTTAGCGAAAAATATATTTTTTCTAAAAACATCTTTTTTAAAAACTTGTCAACTTTGGGGCGCCACCCTTGCTAAACAGTGCATGATAGAGAGATGCTGTCGGAAATAAATCGTAGAAAATATAGTCCTCTTCATATTTCTATAAAAGAAATTTTTTGTAAAAGGTACAGGAAGGGCTATGTTCTGCAATAACCATAAATTACCCCCTTTAAAGGGGTGAAAAGGGGGGTTCCGGGGCGAAATTTTTTCAGAAAAAGTTAGTCTTATAATAAGCACCCCTTGATATGCCAGAAAAAAAATAAAACCGGACTTGTGTCCATTTTGCAAGGTTCAACCTCTGTTTCCTACACTATAAGTACTATACCTACATAACATACTTAGTAAGAACAACAAAATAGGTATATTACATTAAAAATGTTTTCTTATTTTTATTTCACTAAAATCAATCATTACATTTGTATCAATTTTTGTAATAAATCATTTTCTATATTTAAAATAGCCAAAGACGACAGACTTTGTTGATTTAAAGAATATCAGGGCATAGGCGCAAAATGTCGCCTGTCAAAATGTTCAATGTCTTTTAAATGTGTTCTCATTCTTTTCGAATCCTGAGAAAATTAATAAATATTTTTGAAAAATTTAAACTCAGAATGAAAGATTATATTATTAAAGAGGGCCGAAAGTCCCTAAAAACTTCTATACTCTTTATTTTAATAAGTTACATGGGTGAAAATAAAAAAGAAAATTTAGTGTGATTTTAATTGCAAATATTTGATTCAAAAGAAACTTTTTATTTATTCTAAGAAGGGACTTTCGGCCCTAGGTAATGACGTAATCTTTCATTCTGCGTTAAAATTTTTCAAAAATACTTATTAGTTTCCTCAGGATTCGAAAAAATGAATACATTTAAAAGACATTGAAAATTTTGACAGGAGACTTTTGCCGCATTCCCCTTAAATACGACTTTAATCTTTTCAGTACCGAGATATATAGATCTTTTCCCTGAAGCGTTGCTAATGGGTTTAGTTAAATAAATTTTAAGCAACGTTTCTACATTTTTTGTAAACGTCGATATGGTGTTATTTTCAATCCAAAAAGGTTGTCATACTTTGCGGATTTGGTAAGATATCAGATGTGCTGTAAATTTCTTTAAGATATGCCACTTCTTCCACTAAATCATCAACATCGATGTCTTTTTTTTATTCGGTAATAGTTTTTAAGTCCACTGTTTCACTCTTGTCTGTGAACAATATGTTAAAAATATCGTTTACAGAATTATATAAGCATCTTTTCGTATAGATAGTTGCGCAATTAAAGCATTACAAATAGGTAAAAAACTATTATTTATTTTAAAATTTTCATGTCCTTTTAAAAGAATTGATAAGAACGGTTTATACTAGTTTATAGTTTATGAATACAATTCTTATTGTTATTATTGATTATTTCCTGTTCGTAAAATGAACAAAAATGAAAATTTATCTTGTTAGTACAAGAAAAAATTTTTTTGGTGATCTTTCCGGGCCCCATTAAAATGCGGGACCGAGGCAGGTGCCTCACGGTCCTAGTGGTAAAATAGGCCCTGGTTCAGACATATCCAAATAAGTCAAAACAAATGGCTCAAAAGTCAAAATTAGAATTGGAAAAAAACACGTTGCGAATAAATACGTTGCGCAATATGATATTCAAACTTCAAACTGTTTGAAGAAGTTTGATTTCAAGTCAAACCTAAAGATCTCGAAATCAAGTCAAGTCAAACTTTTTTACAAAAAAAGTTTGGTTTTCAAGTCAAGTCAAGTTTGTTGAGTAAAATCAAACTAATTTGACTTTATGAATCTCTATGCCGTAGCACCAATGATGATGAATTTAAAATGTAGATACACGAATTACATGTTTGAATTTCATTATGAGAGAGCAAGACAAAATTAACCTGTTAGAAGAGATCAGCTGCAATTATCGTAAGACTAAAAATTAATCACGGTGCTGTTCCAGCTCACCTGGCTAGATATAAAATTATCGAATCAGGAAAGTGCTCATGCGATAATATTTCCCAGTGCGATATTAATCACATCTTTTTTGGATGTTTTAAAAATAAAGCGCTTTCAGATATATTTTCTGAAAACTTCCAGTAAACATAACCCATCTACTGTCACTCAATCAGAAATCAATATTTGAACTCGTATGTAATCATCTATACGCTTCCGGATATATAATTTAGATTTGTAACAGTTCAGTTCAGTTTGTTTCAGTTCATACATATACCATAATTAATATAACTTAAAATAAGATTATATAAACATGCAAAAATCTGTGGTAAATGGACTAGTTTCCATGCCAAACATCACCATCATCATCATCATCATCATCATCATCATCATCATCATCATCATCAGAAGAGTTTTTATATTTCATAACAAAACAGAAGCATTTCTTTAATTTATATATTGAGAACTCAACTTAGCGTCAAATATAAAATATTTTTAATAATAATTGGAGTTATATCCCAAAAAATAGAGTAGTTACCGTATGGTTGTCTCCTTCTTCTTCAAGTTTTATCGTCTATCGAAGGCGCTAATGCATTCAAACCATTCCCTCAAGTTCTTAAGCCAGGATATTCCTTGTCTTCCTACATTTCGCTCTCCTCAAATTTTGTCCTGCATAAAAATTTGTAAGAATGAGGCCCAGGCTCCATAATATATTCCATTCACTCACAATAAAATATTGCAAAATTTCGAATTTTAAAGAACCGCTTAGAATGACATAAAAGTCATACATATAGCCTAAGGCAGCGTTTAGACACGTGTGTAAACGGTACATTGCAGCGATTTATCGGAATTGGAGTTGGATTGGGGTTGATATCGGATTGCATCTATTTATTGTAACGATCGAGTTGTTTTAGTTTATAATCAATCACGACAATATATCGCAGCGTCTGAACAGTTTAAAAAAAAACAATAAATCGTAGCAATTTATCGTCACAATAACTTGCTCGCATTTATCGCGGCGTCTAAACGCCACTTAACATGCCAAAGAAAAAAGTGATATTGCGGCGATGTATGCTGTTGCCCTGGTGGTGAGAACCACCCCTTCTCGAGGGTGAAAACATACGTTCAAAATAATTCCAGAAGTGAATAAACTGACTAATTATAAGCAACTTTTGTTTTATAGAGCTTTTTCAAGCAGTCAATACTTTTCGAGTTAATTGCAAATGAATATGTTCATTTTTCAACAAAAAAACACCTTTTTAGACGGAAAAAAATATTCTTAGCAAAAATATAGCTTATAAAAAAGTGAAAAATGTAGAGTTGTAGCAAATGAAAAGTATGTTATTGAAGCACTTTTCGGCAAAAACATAGTCATAACTTTTTTAAAGTGTTTAGAAAAGCTACATTTTTGTTTTTTAAAAAGTTTCTAGCATCAAAAGTAAGCAACTTTGTTAAAAAAAGTCATGAAAATCACCCCCTGATTAGCAACCCAAATAAAATTACTCGTTACCGCTTCAAAAGTTACTTTACTTATTATGTATTGTTTATAATATGATCTGTAAGGCTCATCGGTTCAAAGTGCTTATTTTTTTAAAGGGCTGTAGTTGAAAGGGTTTGAACTAGTCACTCTAATCACGAGTGTATGAAAATTTTGAACAGTCATGTCTTAACCAATTTTTGTCTTATAAAGAAACAAAAAATCCATAATATGTATGTATTTCCATAATATAATAAGTTTCCAACAATTAGGGCGCTGCGATCTCACAAAAACATTAGTTTAGAAAGTGTAACATTCTTTAATAAGGCATGTATGTCAAATTTTAGCGTCCTGCGGTCATTAGTATATTTTTGATAGCTGCATCAAGTCGAAGTGTTGGGAAAAATGACGTATACTTATTTGGAGAAAAACCATTTTTGATCTCTCATTAAACATTAAACGGCAATAAAATTTTAAACGGAATTGGCCAACAACATCATCGTCTGACCACTTCTCAGCAGTGTTTGGACCCTATGAAGCGCAATCCGTCGGACTTTTGGCGTCCAATGGTAACCGTTGATGAAACCTGGCTCCACTACACACCGGAGAACAAATTGAACGCACGTCACGGCAAAAGTGGTCCGAAGCGGTCAAAAATCGGTCAATGGGTCGGAACGGTCATGGCAAGGCCACTGTATTTTGGGGTTGCAAAGGTATAATTTTAATTGACTATCTTGAAAATGCTAAAACTATCAATTCTTCTTCTCGTGCCGACTCCACTAATGAAGGTTGGCTATAACCATTGCAAATTCGTTTCTGTCTTTTGCTTCTCTTAAGAGCGTCTGTTTGTTCAACCCGGTCCAATCGCGAATGTTTTTCAGCCAGGATATTTGTTGTTTACGAGGACACCTTTTTACCAGGGCCCGGGTCCCGCAGGGGCCCCTCTAACTCGCTTTTTGCTTTTTTTGTTTCTTATTTGTTTGAGACATTTTGAACTAGACAAGTAGACACGAAACGTAAATGATTAATAAATTTTAATTTTTGTGTAGGTATGTACCTACTTATAAATAAAAACAAAAAATATCTATTCATAAAAAATTTGAAAACCAAATTTATTAAGAAACACAGAGAACTCTATTGTAAGGGTAAGGTTCCTTCATTTTACCTCAGGACCTGTCTCATAAGACCTGAGACAAGTCCTTGTCTCAACTAACACTTGTTAGAATAACCGCCAGTGCCTGCCCAACACATGCTAACACAAACACTTTTGTAATTTTTATATTAGCATGATCCATAACTTATAAACTGCAAAGTTCGGAACAGATATTCAATGCAAGTTCATAAAAATAATCCCAAGACGCTCGATGCATCTTTTGTTCGTATTTATAGCACTCTCATAACACTGCATAAATGTAGACAATTATAGTGGTAAGCATAATAAGGATAAAATATAGACACCAATTTATTTTTAAGAAAATCTCGTTGTTTGATTGATATCAACCTCACCGATCCAAGGTTTTTTTTATATTTTTTTATTTAAGGGTTTTATCTCCCTAGAGATTTGTATGTAATTATTTAACTTATTAATAAATGTTTCATATCCAATTTGAGAATCTATTTTGTTGATATAAATTTCATTAAAATGTTCATTTTTTAAAAGCTGTAGTAGTTTTCCGATATTGGTTTTTAATTTATTATGACTGGAGAATTTAGGTGGAAAATTTTTGAGTTTTATTATTTATAAAAAAGGCTGGCGTAAAGTGATCAGTCATGCCAGTATGAAAAACGATAGGATTAATATTAATTTACTGCTTTAACAGTCCATTCACTCACGGTAAAATATTGCAAAACCTTTAAACCAAAAAAATTTAAAGAACGGCTTGGATAGACATGAAATTTGGCATACACGTAAGTAATGTCCTTTTCATGAGCATTTTTCAGTGCGTAACAAATGCTAGGAAAAAGGGTAAGTCCGTGATAATACACATTTATGACATTTATTCTAACATGACATTTTAGTTAAATCTGACAGTTGTCACATTTTATTTTCAATTTGGAAAATCAAATGTGTTTCTTGCATTTATAAAATGGTATTTTCTTTGATTTGTATAGTCTTATAAATTATACAGATTATATTTGCAATATTATTATCTAATTAAAAAAAAATATTTTTTTATTATGGCCATCTATCGGCCATCATTTAATATACGCCATCTATCGACAACTAGAATAACTGGAATAAATGTTGTAAATGTCTGTAATCACGGACGTGCCTTTTTTTCTGTCACATACAATTTAATGCGTTAGAAAGAAATCGAAAAACTGTGACGCAGTGAAAGATGATCGTGAGAAAAAGAATAGCTAATATGTCAAAGAAAAAAAGTGATATTGTGCCGATGTGTGCTTTTGCCCAGGGGTGACTTTCGCCCCTTCTAGGGGTGAAAAAATATACGTTCAAAATAAGTCCTGAATTGGATGAACTAACTAATTCTAAGCAACTTTTTTTCTATACTGTTTTTTCACTAAGTCAATACTTTTTGAGTTATTTGCGAGCGAAAATGTGTATTTTTCTACAAAAAAAAAAACACATTTTTAGGCACTTTTTCGCAAATAACTCAAAAAGTAACTGTTTGATTAAAAAAATACTACTAGCAAAAATATAGCTTATCAAAAAGTTAAAAAAAAATGGAGTATATAAATATGTTGACTTTTGTTGTAGAGTTGACTTTTCCTAGTTCGAGTCAACTCCAACTGAAACGAGCAGTAAAAGTTGATTTGAAAAATTTAAATCAACTTTTACTAGTTGAAGTTTGAAGTTGACTCTTCCTAACTCTTGTTAGTAAAAGTAGATTATACAATTTATACGAGTATAATCTCACATGCATTTTTGATGAGTGTGCGTCTCTTTGTTTTGACCGTTTCAACTACTTATTAGTCCAGGCTGTAACGTCGCCCCCGTTAGGTAAATTATTCTGATTCGATTTTTTTGCACAAACTTACTAAAACAAATACATCCTTATAACAAATACACAGTGTGAGGCGGTACCGCGGTCGAAAAATTGTTTAACCAATTTTTGTTAACCAAATTCACAAAAATAATTCTTATCTACTTTACCTCATATTATGTATAAGTTTTATTGTGTGAAAATTGTAAATATAGATAGCAGTACATGAAGGGTTTAAAATGTGCCTGAAGTAATAATGTATTTTAAATGGGATTTACTTTTTCGCACTGTTTTTTAGCACACTTTCATATAATCAAATATCCTTAACTTTCGCCTTGTCATGGTGATGACATGTGAGCAATAAATTACAAAAAAAGTTTTGACAGTTTTATGGTTTGACAGAAGTTTGAATTTTTAAATGTCAAAGTTCTAAAAAATTGTAAAATAGGAATGTATTCCAGTGACGAAGAGTTGCAGTTTTTTATTTGTTTTTTTGGTAGATAAAATATTGTATGAAACTGCGTGAAGTACTTTTTGCGCACTTAGGCGATGTATAGCACTCGGCCTGCTCGTGCTCTACACATCGCGTGCGTGCGCAAAAAGCATACTTCACGAACTGTTTTATAAATAATTAAGTATTTGACTCCAGACAAATTTGTTTAGATTATTTTGGTCATTCGGAGCAAAAAAGGTCTCTTGTGATTTTTCTCTAAAATTGATAGTTTTCGAGTTATACGCGATTTAAAATTTGAAAAATGCGAAATAACCCCCCCTACAAGATCCTGAAGAAAATTTTGTCATTATTTTATTACTAAGCTGTTATTTTTAATTATCAACAATGAGCGCTAAAAGCGTATTGAGGCGGCCGTTAATGTGAGTGCGAGTAAGATCCTCCATTCCGACCGTCCAATAGTGCATCTCAGTCGCACTCACATTGACAGCCGCCTCAATACGCTCCTAGCGCTCATTCTTAATAATTAAAAATAACAGCTTAGTAATACAATAATGACAAATATTTCTTCAGTACCTTGTAGGGGGGTCGTTAAAATTTGATTTGGTGACTTTCTGACTTTCATAATAATAATTTTTAACCGAGTTATTAAGCCTTGAAAATGGTCATTTTCGCATTTTTCAAATTTTAAATCGCGTATAACTCGAGAACAATACATTTTACAGAAAAATCACAAAAGACCTTTTTGCTCCGAATGACCCAAATTAATTATGTAAAAAAATGTCCGAAGTGAATTTTTTTTTGTGAATTTGTTTAAAAAAATTGTTTAAACAATTTTTCGATTACGGTACCACCTGACACCCTGTGGATTTGTTATAAGGACCTCTTTTTGAGTAAGTTTGTGCAAAAAAAACGTTTGTGCAAACATTGAACTTATCTGGTCTTCTTTATTTATGTATTATTAATAGGTTCTAGAAGTTTGACCGGCTTAGAATGATTAGTTTTTAAAAAAATGGAGCTAAAAGCGAATAACGAATTATTGTAGTTTGAAAAAAATGGCTTTTTCTTCAGAATAGATAGATTAGTATCAGAGATACGAAAAAATGTTTAAATATGAAATTGTAGTTTAATTACCAAGAATCTAGTTTGCAAAATGTTTTTCTACAGCAAAAATTGAGTGAGCTATTGAAAATGAAAACTTGTAATATCATGCAAAAACCACCTTTACCAACCCTTTCAATGCCACCTCTTTTTGCGACTCAGGATTTTAAAAAGATTTAATATTAATAGGCTTATAGATCTCATAAAAACCTACAAAATTCTTTTTTACCAAACTTTCTAAGATAAAAAATAAAAAAGTTACGGTTGAAAAATCAATATATTTTTTAGAAAAAGAAAAAAGGAGAAATCCAATTCGGAGCACAATAATGTAAGTTAACGGTGTTTTTAGTTATTGGCCTTACTTATTCTTCTTTATTTATGTATTATTAATAGATTTTAGAAGTTTGACTGGCTTAGAATGATTAGCTTTTAAAAATTTGGAGTTTAAAGCGAATAACGAATTTTTATAATTTGGTAAAAAATGCAATTCTCTTCAGAATAGAAAGATTACCATCAGAGATACGAAAAAATGTTTAAATATGAAATTGTAGGTTATTTAATTCCCAAGAACTTGTTTTGAAAAAATTTTTGTTACGGCATAAATTGAGTGAATCGTAAATGAGTCCTACCATCGAAAAACATTGATTTTTTAGATATAAAACTAACACTTTAGATAGCGAATAAATCGAAAACTATTAATTTTATCAAAAAAATGTATAGAACATGTTTTGCTTAGAATGAATGTTTTTATCAACTTCTGGAGTCAAAATATAATAAAAAATTTCCATCCCTCAGATGGGGTGGCAACCACCCCCATGGTAAAAGCGCCTTTCGGCATCATATAGATTTTGATCCTTGGAGTATCCACTACTTATTCCTCAAATTTTCAAGCAAATCGATCCATTTTTTAAAAATTGCGAGGTGAAAAGCTTCGGTACCTGGACTATAGTTCAAACTTATATCGACGACACCAGGTTCCATTTTCATTTATTGAATCTACTACTTTCCTCAAGAATTTCCGCTTGAATATTAATAGCCTGTTTTATCTGTATTAGCGCACAAGTCACACAACCTTACATTAGAATAGGAAGTATCAAGGAAGTATCATTCTATATTACCATCTTTGTCTTACTTGTTAGGTAGTGCCTTCTAAAGCATTTGATTACTCTATTGCGAGTGTTATTCTATGGTTTATATTTTCGGACATTATGTTGTTGGTGTTTACCGTGCTTCCCAGATAAGAGCATTGTTGAACAACTTACGTTACTTTATAGTGTCAGTAAAACTATAGTTTCTGAACCCAGTATTGGTCTGTCCAGTGCTAGTTGGTTGCTTGTCCATAAGTTATCGAGAGAGTGCATCTATGCAGGAAGTTTGGAGATGCTAGTAGATGTTCCATCTTCTGTAGTGCTCCATAGTCAGACTTGCAGTCATTCCCGTTCAACAGATCCCATTTAATAAGGTTTGACTATGTCGGTGCTACGCTGGTTCTTAAACGGTTTAATCGCTTGAAATTCAGCTTTGTGGAGTTTCTTTTAGTGGATAATAGGGTGGTGGTTCGACTAGCAGGTCGCTAAGGAAACGCTTTCTTGGTTTCAGTCTGCCAGGATACGATTCATGGTCAAAAAGATGGTGGCGGTTATCAAAGGTTTGTTTGGATCTTTCGGTGAATTCGTGGACCGTTCTACGGGAGTCAGGATCCGAAAGGCCTGAAGCTTTATACAGTTGTTTATCTAGAGGGGTTGGTCTCATAGAGCCGGTACTTTTAGTGCAACTTTCGATTCTCCAATACTTTGTATGTAAATAATAATATACTTTTCATTCGTAACGATAAAGTCATCAGTTTTCGAGATATCTGAATTTAAAAATGAAACGGCACAGTTATTTTGATTAATGCATTATGCTCTTTCGTTTTTAACTTCAAATATCTCTAAAACTAATTATTCTACCGTTAAGAATAAAGTAGGTACAAATATTTGCATAGAAAGTATTGGAGAATCTAAAAATTATTCTAAAATAGCAGTTCCGTCAGTGGCAATGGGAAGGGTCAACCATTCACTATCCCGTGTCGTACGCCTCTGGTAGTAGCCACAAACGATTATTTAAATAACATAAATTAGTAGGGTGTACAGTATGGTTTGTTCAACAGTAAATGGTTGAGTTAAATTAGTGCAGTCGTAAATATTATTAAATTTATCTGACCTGGCCCATTGTTAAGACCCACCCGGAGCGATAAGCCACCGAGGTAGACAGAGTTGGTCTTTTGCAATTAACACTGACTAGACGGTACTCCCATAATAAAGCCTGAAATAAATTTTACCTGAAACCGGGTCTTTTATACTATTATCGGTTAATCCAGGATGTTTATAGTGGTAACTAATTGAACTCAACCATTTACTGTTAAACATACCATACCTACACTTTCTGCCAAGTATGATAAGGATATGTCTAATAGTAATAAAGTACCTACCGGGTACAAATAATTCTTAAAATTTCAAATAAAGAATAAATTACTTATTTAAGAAAAATAATACTTTAAGGGCCGGTTATTCGAACGCTAATCAAAAATGGAATTAACTGATCATTATCAAATATTTAATTACTATCAACTTTGATTGGGTTGCTGAAAACACAATTGATTACATTTATGAGATTAGTTGATTAGTTAATCAATTATGTTAATAATTGTTATGTTAATTAATCATTAATAATTAATTAATCAATTAGGTTATTAATCAATCAATTATGTTAATTATCATAATGATAATTAAAATAATTGATTACAATCAACTGATTGATGTACGAACAACGGATTTTGTTATTTGATGGTTGTTAAGGGGACTTGATTATAATCAACTTCTCGATTAGCGTTCGAACAACCGGCCCTAAAACTATTTGACATATCCGTTTCATACTTGACAGTAAGTGTAGGTACTGTACACCCTACTAAATTATGTTAAATAATCTTTTCTGGCTACTACCAGTACTACCAGATGCGTACGACAGGGGAAAGTGAATGGTTATGGTTGACCCTTCCCAAATTCTACGCCACTGACGGAACTGCTATTTTAGCATAATTTTTAGATTCTTCAATACTTTCTATGTAAATAATGTACTCTTCATTCGTAACGATTAAATCATTAGATATACTTGAAGTTAAAAACGAAGCATAATAGGCAAAATAATTGTGCACCGAGAGAAAAAAATTCTTGACATAAAGAAACTTTATTAATATTTAAGAAAGATCGACTTGGCATATTGCCTAAGAAATATATCTTTGTATGTAAGATATAATTTTCTAAAATATTTCAAATAAATTCCACTATAGCCAAAGAAATATATCTTAAACATGATTGAACTATCACTTTCTGGCAAACCTCAAACCCATTTATCAGAAAGAAATTACACTTGATGTTAATTAATTTTATTAGTCATAAAAATATATTTTCTACACATTACAAAACTATTCTTTCTGAGCAATAATATTTCTTAGTAAGGAATATTATTATTTTACTATTAATAATTAATGTATTTAATGTTAAGAAATATATTTCGCAGAGATAAACGTATATTTAGAGTTAAGTTGATATTTATTTCTTGAAAATAAAGTGATATTACATACGTCGAAATAAATCATTGTGTTAAGGTAAAATCATTATTTATTAATAAAACAAGATATAAAACGTTATTATTACATACAAATATTTTCTCCACTCTTAAAACCACTGGCTTCTACACAACAATAAAAGGATGGAGAGGCAAATCCAACTTCCTCAAATGTTCCTTCTTTTGTTAATAGCACACTTTGTATATCAGCAATTCACTAAAACAAAATCGTTATGTAGAAACAGTAAACTTACTTTAATAAAAATTTTTTTATAAAGATATCTATAGATATTTATTTTGACAAATTTAGGAAATACAAAAAAAAAAACAAATACACGGCCCCATATAAGAACTATTAATACAAATAATAATCAATCATATTTAGTTCAAACATGGCATTATTTAACCTACACATCTTTGTTTATTTTTTTCTTGTTGTTAATGAAATATTAATTATTTATCTGTATAATATTAAGCCACAAAATAAACATTGTTTAGCTAAAACAAGAGGGAAAAAACAACCAATGTAAAACATTGAATCAGACATAATAATATGTAGTTTTCTTATAATCTGAAAGAGACAGCATACCTAATCATTAAGAAATTTTATTACGGGAAAGTATTATTAGTTTACATCTAAGTCATTTAATACATATTAACTAATTCACGGTTTTCGGCAATAACATTTCTTAACCATAAACATATATTTCTTTTAGACTAACTGATTTCTTTATCTCAAATAAATTAACAGAAAACATCCTCAGCGTTGCAACCGCCATGTTTGATATAGCGTTGTATTGTATATTTTTATAGAAGACGATACATTCAAGAAACCTATTATAGTTGATACATAAGTATACACATTTTTAAAAAGGTACTTACATGTATGAAGTTCTACCATTTCTGGAAGGCCCCGCAGTTGGTTAATAACTCCTTTCTTAATATTGTTCTGAAGCTATATATTATATCATTCTGTCCCAGCTTTAAATTGTGGCATATTTCCCAGTTAGAATAATAAGCTCCTTTATTTCAGAGTCGTCCATCATTATACCTAAAAAGCATATAAAGATACTATTATGTTTCTTTTTTAACCATTCGGATACGCAACAATATTATTATTACATCTTAAATTACTCAATTTACTTTTATTTAATACCTATATATGTACGTACCTTCAAAATATCCGTTAATTTTTAAAGAACACCAATAAATCCAACATCAATGTATATGAACATGAACATATCACGCCATCTTGACAAACACTGACGACTAAATCATAAATAGTTAATCTGCGCAATTCTTTTGTGGAAGAAAATCTCTTTGCAAGTAATATTTCGGCATTAATGACAAAGTTTTTATTTTATAACCACAGTTACTACAGAGGGTATTTCGGAAGAATTATTTCTTGTGGTTTAAAATATTTATTTGATTGCAAGAAAATTTCTTGTTCACAAATATAAATATGGATTAACTTAACATTATATTTCTTATACTGCAAAATATTTATAGTTTTCAATTTAAGAAATAAAAACTTTAGGATAAGAAAATTAAATGTAACCGTTAATGCATTTCTTAGTATTGAAGAAATTATCTGTAAGAAATTATTGAGTTGTGTTTAAAAAACTCGTTTCTTTATATGTGAACCGGTGTGTTTAAGTTAATAGGATATGTTAACTTTTAAGAAATATTGCTCAAAGAAATCGGTGTTTTAAGAGAAAAGAAATTGTTCTCTCGGTGTGCCGTTTCATTTTTACCTCCAAATATCTCGAAAACTTAATGACTTTATCGTTACGAATGAATAGTATATTATTTACATGAAAGTATTGGATAATCCAAAAATTGCCCTAAAATAGCAATTCAGTCAGTGGCGTAGAATTTGGGAAGGGTCTTAAATTCACTTGCTCCCGTCGTACGCCTCTGGTAGTAGCCAGAAACGTTTGTTTAACATAATTTAGTAGTGCTACTTAGTTGCTGCCAAGTATGACAAAGATATGTCAAATGGTTTTAAAGCACTGAGTACAAATAGTTTTTAAATTTTTAAATAAAACGCCATGTAACACAGTAAGGAGCCACTTTTTATTTAAGTGATTTGGGCTAAATCATACAAAAATTCTTGATAATATTTCAAGCAACGTGAAAGTATGTCAAATTGTTTCAATGATGATAATTTTGGACCACCCTGTACTACGGAATGTGTAATGATAACATGACGGCAATTAGTCGGTTTGTGGAGGTTGTTGGGTAAATATATTACAAAAAGTCATTTGCGGTTATTGTTCACAGAGTATTAATTCAGTTTTATGATTTTTTCATGCATTGAGTTTTATATGCTCATTGTTCACTGTTTAGTCATTCCAGCTCGAAAAATTTTATTTAGTCTTTAGTGCACAATCTCACCAACAAAATTAAGTTCAAGGAAATGAGCTATTTATACACAAGGTTTAATAGATAAATTAGCGGTTACTAGATTGGTAAATTTAAAACCTCATTATTATAACAACGTAACATTATATTTATTTTATGTTGCAATACTACAGTTTTCGTAAACACAGGAAGTCGGAATATTTTGAAAAATTCGTCGGTAAACAAAAACTTACTATGTATAACAAAAAATATAATAATACGCAGTATGATTAGTGTGACCAACTAGCCCGAAAAATCCGGGACATGGCCCGAATTACGAGGTCGTGTCCCGGCGTCCCGGACAAGGTTTCCGGGCCATCCGAATTTCCAATGTTTTGGTAAAATTCCATTATGAAATTTTGAATACATTATTCTTCTAAGAATTCACATCAAATTGAATTGGTGAGACGAATAAGTCGACAATTTCTAGAGTGTACTTCTAATACCACATCCAAAACGCATGCATATTATATCGTCGTATTATAGTTCTACGAAAAGTCAAATGGACTAAAATGGACTTTTTCGGTTTCTGTATTTTAATTATCGTCTTCTGAAAAGACGATTTAAAACATGAATATCAAATAATGGTAATTATATTTTAACCCAAGGTTCAATTTACATGGAAATCCAACATTACCTAGTTTATTTTCTAATTTTTCATTTTTTGAGAACGATTTCCGGATTGGAAGTCGAAACGTCAAAAACTAACAAAAATGTAATTACCATTACAACCCATTCCACCAAAAAAATTTTTGTCAAGATATATATACAAGCTGTACGCTCCCGAGGAAGCTGAAGCTGTTTTCACTTGAAGATCCTTTTTGTGGGGGATCATCCCATTCTGACTTTGGTTTTACAATTGCTGGTGTGACTTCGCTGTTTCCACTACCTTTCTCCATTCTTCTCTCTCTCTGATTTTGCTTCCTATATTTCTAATTTCCATACTTCTTAAGTTTTCTTCCACTTGTTGTCTCCATCTGAGTTTAGGCCTGCCTCTGGTTCTTGTACCTGGTGGTATCCATTCGGTTATAACTCTTAACGGATTGTTCTTCTCTCTTCTCATTATGTGTCCATACCATCTAATTCTCTGTGCTTTTGTTGCTCTTACTATGTTCTCTTGACCCATCCATTCTTGTATTTCGTGGTTCATCCATTGCCTTGCATCCTCTTCGTTTTCCCTCTTTGGTCCCAGAATTTTTCTCATAATTTTTCTCTCAAAAACTTTCAGCTGCTCTTCTTCTCTTGCTGTTAATGTGAATGTCTCCAAAGCATATAGCACTATTGGTCTTATGGTCGTTTTGTAGATTTTCATTTTTGTATTTCGGCTTATCTTCTTATCTTTGAAAATTTTTTTATTTCTGTGGAATGCTTTGTTTCCTGCTTGAATTCTTCTTTTCATATCTACACTTTCATTTCTTCTGTTGACTAATACTCCCAAATATTTGAATGTTTCAACCTCTTCGAAGCTGTGTGCGTCTATTGTCATTTCTGTCAGTTGCGTCTTCTTTTTTTTACTTACATTCATGTATTTTGTTTTATTTTCATTTATTTCCAGTCCTCTTAGTTTGGATTCGTTTTCTATTTCTTGAAAGGTTTTCTTTAATGCCTTTTTATCTGTTGCTACTATGGTTATATCGTCCGCATATCCAATTATTTGTACTGTATTTTTATTTATAGTTCCTGCGTTTGACAACTTTTTTATTATCTTATCTAATGATAGAATAAATAGTACAGTTGAGAGCGCATCTCCTTGTCTTACTCCATTTTTAATTTTTATTATTTCTGTTCTCTCTCTTCCGGTGTCTATTGTTGCTTGGGAATCTCGCATTGTCATTTCTATCATTCTTATAATTTTATTTGGTATTTTGCTCTCTTGTAAGTCTTGGATCATTTTTCTTCTACTTAGTTTGTCAAAAGCCTGTTTAAAGTCTAGAAAAAGTATATGTGCTTCTCCGTCGTACTCGTATGTTTTCTCTATCGCTTGTTTTAGTGTATGGATAGCATCTATCGTGGATCTTCCTTTTCTGAAACCGTACTGGTAGTCTCCTATGCTTTGTTCTGTGTATATTGTTAGTCTGTCTCTAATTATACCAGTCAGTACTTTATATGTTACATTCAGTAAATTAATTGCTCGGTAGTTTTTACATATCCTGTGGTCTCCTTGTTTTGGGATTGTCACAATAATTCCTTTCTTCCATTCTTCGGGCATTGTTTCCTTATTCCATATATTCTGTATTAGTTCATAAATCTTTCTGTATAGTGCTTCACCCCCGTATTTTATAAGTTCTGCACATATTCCGTCGTCTCCCGCTGTTTTCCCGTTTTTCAGTTTGCCTATTGTATCTTTTACTTCTGTATAGGTCAATTCTTCTTCTTCACCTTGTTCCGGGTTCATTATTGTTTCTCTTTCTTCTTCCACATCCGTTTCTTGATACATTTCTTCGAAATACTTCTGCCATGTTTCTGCTTCTATGGCTACATTAGCTGTCCGTTTTCTACTACCTAGCTTTAAGTATTGGTACAGTGGTTTTGAATTGTGTCTCTTATTTTCTGTTTCGATCTCGTTCATAATTTCGTCTACTTTTTTATTTTTCTTTGATTTAAACAATTTCTTTGTCTTTTTCCTTTGATCTTGGTATTTTTCTCGTTCCTCTTCTTTACCTGTGCTTAGCCATTTCAATCTTGTTTTATTCTTTTCGTCCACTGCTAGTTTGCACTCTTCGTCAAACCAATTGTTTCTTCTTTCTTTTTGCATTTTTCCAACTACTTTCTCTGCTGCAGTGTTTATTCCTTGTTTGATTTTTTTCCACTGCTCCTCCATTTCTTGTTCCTCCTTGAACTGCATCTCTACATTTACTTCTTTTACAAATCTTCTTTTTACTCCTTTATCTTTTAATTTATCTACGTCCCATCTTCCCTGTGCTTTTCGTCTTTCATTCTTTGTTGTTTTTATTTTACATTTTGCAATCACTAGCATATGGTCCGAATCGATGTTTGCCCCTCTGTGAGATCTCACGTCATTTATCGACTGTTTGTGTGACTTTTTAATAAGTACATGGTCTATTTGATTCCCCTCCAGACTGCCTGGTCTCATCCATGTTATCTTGTGTATGTTTTTGTGTTTATATCTCGTGCTACTTATGTCCATGTTTAATGCCGCTGCTAAATTACATAATCTTTCTCCATTATTGTTTGTTGTGCTATGTAATGAGTTTTCCCCTGCAACCTCCCTAAAGCATTTTTCTTTACCTATTTGTGCGTTGAAATCGCCTATAATAATTAATATATCTTCTCCCGGGATTTTTTCGGCATTTTCTTCTAGTGTTTCATAGAACTGTTGTTTTATTAAGTCATCACTGTTTTCTGTGGGTGCATAGACATTTATTATGGACAACTTGTTCGGTTTGCTGTTTACTCTTATGTATGATAATCTTTTTGTCAAGATAAAAATGTTAAATAATCGATAATATGATGATATTAAAGTTTAATATTAAAAAAAAAAAAAAAAAATGGCCCGATTTTCATTGAAAAGTCCCGGATTTTAGGCAGTTTTTTCAGCCTTGTCCCGAATTCGACTAAATTGGAGTTGGTCACACTAAGTATGATGTAAATACCTACATATCTAACGAGGTTTATTTAGATCATATTTTGGTTAATATTTTAATGGATAAAAATTATTGGATAATATGTAACTTAGTATGTTAACAATCATAAAAAAACAAGAGGTGCCCGATCTAGTTTTATTCTGACTATAATTAATTAATAATTAAAAAAGACTTATAATAAAAAATATGATCGGCTAAAAAAGTGCTTACATGAAACTGCATTTGAAGCGTTAGGGGAAAAATCCTCAAATAACACTAATCACCCTTGGTTTACAGATTCTTTAAAAGAAAAGATGAGGGAAAAAAAAAGCATATCAAAAATGGCTCAGTACCAATTGCTCAGAAGACCGAAAAACCTACGCAAGAATAAGAATGGAAACAAAAAAAGAAGTGATTAAAACCAAAGAAAATATGTGGCTGAAGAAATGTGAAGAAATAGACACTCTTATGGGAGGAACAAAAAGCAGAGAAGCTTGGAGAACAATATCAAATACAAGACAAAACGTACAAGAAAGATGCCAGATATCCCTTATAAGTATAAACGAGTGGGAAACATACTTTAGAAACTCATTGCAAGAGAATAGACAGGAATATGTAAGGCAAACCATCATCGCCCCAAACAACCTGGAACAACTAGAAGATACAACTATTCAAGAACTAGAACTAACGTTAAGAGAAATAAAAAACAATAAAGCTCCTGGTCCTGGAGGTATTCCAATTGAACTCATTAAGCACAGCACGACACAGGCAAAAGAAATTTTAGTTGAAATATTCAACGGATGCCTTTCAGGCAATAGTGGCGTACCCTCTGAGTGGAAAAACTCCATAACTACCCCTATATACAAAAAGGGTGGTAGAAAAAATTGTAATAATTACAGCGGCATTAGTGTGACCAGCTCAGTTGGAAGACTGTACGGACGAATAATAAAGAAACGGATAGAAAAGGAGTGGCAAGATTCCGAAGAACAAAGTGGATTTAGGGCAGGTAGATCATGCACAGATAACATTTTCTGCATAAGGCAATTACTAGAAAAACGTTCTGCTAGAAATCTAGAAACTCACATGGTATTTGTAGACTTAAAAAAAGCATACGATACCGTTCCCAGAGAAAAAATGTTTGAGGTATTACAACAAACCACTTTAAATAGAAAATACATCCAAACAATAAAAGATCTCTATGCTAATGCAACAACAGCAATTAAAATTGGAACGAAACTTTCAAATACCTTTGAAACTTCGAAAGATCTTTTGCAGGGATGCTGTCTGTCGCCCACTTTATTTAAAATTTACCTTACACATGTGTTAAAATATTGGACTAGGAAATGCCAAACAATGGGAATACCAGTAGGAGATTCTTATTTGTATACGTTGCTATTTGCTGACGACCAAGTTGTGATTGCTGCTGATAAAGATGACGCCAGTTACGTGATTAGAAAATTGAAAGAGGAGTACCGAAAATGGGGCTTGGAAATGAGCATGGAGAAAACTGAATACCTTGTAGTCGGAGGTGATACTGAAGACTTAGAATTAGAAAGGGAATACATAAAACGATGTGATGAATTTAAATATCTAGGTTCTATTTTTGACAAACACTCCACATGCGATCAAGATATAGAATATCGAATAAGTCAAGGAAGAAAAGCTATAAAACAGCTGAATGGCATTTGGTGGAGTACAGGATTGCAAAATCAGACAAAGAAAAAAATCTACCAAACTATCGTGGAAGGAATTGTCCTGTACAACTCGGAAGTGTGGGAAGTAAAAGACCGACAAAATAAACGACTACAAGCTTTAGAAATGGACGCGCTTAGAAGAAGCTGCAGAATATCTAAACTGCAGCATATCCCAAACGAAGAAATAAAAGAAAGAATGGAAGTAGAAAATGATATTATAGACAGAATAGAACAAAAAAGATTGATATGGTACGGGCACGTCCAGAGAATGGGACCAACAAGATGGCCCAAGAAAATGATCCAGTATGCACCACCCGAGAGAAGAAAAAGAGGCAGACCGAAGAGAACATGGTTACAAGATGTAGAGAAAGCAATGAACAGTAGACAACTCAACGAGGAAGATATTCGTGACCGAAAAGCATGGCGAATAGGATGCGGGAAACGGCGAATGCTGTAGAACACCCGATATATATATATACTTATAATAAATAAATAAAAAATAAATTAAAAAAAATTCGGACCGGGCAGATATACTTTATCATTCTAAACAAAAAAGTCTGTTGTAATTTTTCTGTTGAGTTGATCGTTTTTGAGTTATAAACAATTTAAAACTGAAAAAAGAACGAAAGATGACGATTTTCAAGGCTCAAAAACATTCTTTCGATGTGTCCTAAATATCGTATTCTCTGTGTTTTGATCGTTGTCGTTATCGTTGGCTCTTTATACAGTTCTTCTAATTCTTTATTGGTTCTTCTTCTCCACTGTACTTCTATTTTCACACCTACATATATTGCTCTTTCTCCCTTTTCTTTTCTCTCCCATCTTTCTAAAAGGCATGTTTCTGACTTTTTCAGCACCCACGTTTCGCCTGCGTATGTTACTTACTGATAACAGTCTTATAAATTCTGATTTTTGTTTTTCTTGATACGTATCGTATTTGGATTTCATTAATGTTGGTAATGCTCCATACTTGTTATTTCCTTTAGCTATTCTTGCATTATCTCCCTTCCTCATGACCATTTTCATCTATTTTGGCTCCCAGGTAATTACTTTGTTTGACTCTTTTTTCTCCATCTATTAATTTGTAATATGATAAGTATTTTCTTTGTTTTTTGGATCTCTCCCATAATCATATACTTTGTCTTTTTTCTTTTATTTTAAGTACCAGTTTTTTGGTTTCTGTTATTATGTTTTTCGTTAACTTTTATAGTTCTTTCTTGCTTGTTACTAATAGTGTCAGATCATCTGCAAATGCTATGCATTGGTGGCCGTTTTTAAATATCGTTTCTTTTTCATGTTTATTCTGCTTTTCCTGATTATTCCTTCCAATGTCAGATTGAATGCAGTTGTTGATAGTGGGTCTCCTTGTCGTAATCCTTCCTTGGTTTCAAACTTTTTGGATGTATGCCCTTCCATGCTATTTCGTTTGTTGTGTTTTCCATCGTCATCTTTACCATCCTGACAATTTTACTTGGTATCCCCAATTTTTTCATCAGTTCGTACAGCTGCTGTCTGTTTATTGTGTCGTAGGCCTGGTTAAAATCAATGAACTAAGCATATAGTACTGTTTTATGTTCGTAACAGGTAGTCTGTATTTCTTTTAAGACAAATATTTGGTCCGTCGTTGATCTGTTGTTTTTAAAACCTGCCTGGTATTCTCCCAATAATTTTTCCAAATATTTATTTAGCATTTTTCTTATACTGTGTGCCAATATTTTGTAAACTATTTCTAGTAGTGCCAGAACCTATTTTATTTAAAATCAGGCCCGAGGCACTACATAATTTTCGGGCCCCTAAATATAATTTAATAATAATATTAATTAAGTTAATTAGTTAATATTGATATCAAATTTTTTAATTGTTCTAAGACCTTTTTCTTCTTAAGGTGCCCTATCAAGTCCTCTTGACGTTGGCGATTAACATGGCGAAACTGTCTTTGTCTCGAGCTATTCTAAATAGTTGTACTGCTTTCTTTATTCCTGTCCACCCCCGGGCGTTCTAACATATTCCTCTGTGTCCTTCGATTTTACCCATCCTAATAAGTTGAAGAATATTATACCGGTCTCCCCTTACTACGTGTCCAAAATAGGCCACCTTTCTATATTTGATGTTATCAAGCAGCTCGCGGGCAGCATTTGCTCTCTTAAGGACTGTCACACTTGTCAGAGTAGCCGTCCATGGTATTTTCAGTGTACGTCTGTGCAGCCACATTTCGAGGGCCTCCAAACGATTAATGGTCGATATTTTTAATGTCCATGCTTCGACACCATAAAAGAGGACTGACCAAATGTAACATTTAATCATGAGCTTTCGAAGTTTAAGTTGCAAGTTATCATTACAGAAGAATGACCTCATTTTTTAAAATGTCGTGCGGGCTATCTCGATTCTACATTTTATCTCTTTATCTGGATCTAGTTGTTCAGTACGGCAACTAAGATATTTAAAACTGGGTACTCTTTGAATTATATGACCATCAACATATAACTGTGAATCTTGATGGGCCAAACGGCTAAATACCATGTATTTTGTTTTTGAACAGTTTATGTTTAGGCCAAACTCTCTTCCCACTTTCCCACTATGTCAATGGCATTTAAAAGGTGTTGTAATGTATTCATATCATCACTTAAAATAACTGTATAGTCTGCATATCTGATTGTATTTATCAGAATTCCATTAACTTTCACACCCCATTCCAAAATATGGAGCGATTCTTTAAATATTCTATCTGAATATAAATTGAATAACAGTGGGGACAGTATACAACCCTGTCGGACACCTCTTTGTATTTTGCATATTTCTGTTAATTTTCTTTTTATGCAAGCTGTCGCTGTTTGACGCCAGTATAATTTTTCTATGATTCGTACATCTTGACTATCATCTCCTTAATCCTTTAATATTTTAATTAATTTGTGATGTTGTACTCGATCAAAGGCCTTCTCATAGTCAATAAATACAGCAAATACGTCTTTCCTTTGATCTCGGTATTTCTGCAATAATACATTTAGTGCAAAGAGTGCGACTTGGGTTCCCAGTCCATTTCTGAAGCCAAATTTCATCCTGGTCTTCTTCACATTTATCTCCGATTCTACTGTGGATGATATGTAGAAAGATTTTCAAAGTGTGGCTCATGTGGTTCTAAGACCACAGTTGGCAAATTTGAAAATTTATCTTGTTTTATTCCAATAAAAATTGTTTGATGATTTTTCCGGGCCCCATTAAAATGCGGGCCCGAGGTAGGTGCCTCACTAGCCTAGTGGTAAAATAGGCCCTGAGTAGTGCAATGCCTCTATAGTTTTCGCATAGCATTATATCACCTTATTTATGTATGTGTAGGGCACCTTGCTTTGGTCCAATCTTCTGGCATTTTTTTACTTCCCATATTCTTTTTATCAGGTCACACATCTTATGTATTTTTTTGTAGACATAATTATATCTACATAAACGATAATGGAGAGAAATATGTCTTATACAATTTTGATCTCAATAAAAATGTAAAATGTGTACCATTTTTATTCAGTTGCAATGCGAAGCCAAAACTGTCTTAATTTTTACTTAGTTCAGAAAGCGCAACCAGCACTCTTATCGACGATTTCACCACTTTTTAGTGGTTCTTCAGATAATGCATAGGTTGCTATCTCTGTCCTAAGTTGAAATTTTCGACTCTATTAGTCCCCACATTGCAAATGACGTGATGGTAGTAGGTGCGCAGCGGCATCTGCTAAATAAAAGTCAAAGTTTTCATCCTAATAAAAGATTTAAAAAATTAAGACAGTTATTAATTAAGTTATTTAAAAATTAAGACAGTTTTGGCTTCGCATTGCAACTGAATAAAAATGGTATACATTTTTATTTTATATTAGTACTACTCCTTTGAGTAACATAACATAGGTCCATTTTCCACGCTGAACACACGGGGTCGTGAATTGCAAGCTTTAGAATTCCCTCTTGTCTTCTTCGCTTCAACATTCATTTGGCTTGCAATTTTTAGAAGCCATGGATGTGTTACCAGGAAAATGGTCCAATAGGCTTTCAATTAAATATCTTTTAAAAATATTTCTAAATATTTTTATTAGGATGAAAACTTTGACTTGAATTTTGATCTCTTTCATTTTATACTAAAATCAATATTTGAGGTCGTATGTCGTATGTGTGCGGTAAAGGCGCGAGCGTAAGATCTTGCGGAAAATGGTTATATAGGAGTTGTTTTTGTTCAATATCTCGGCCATTTTTAACTCTTCGACAAAATCGGAAGAACTTAAATTATCGCAATTGCGATATCCTACAATTTCTTCCTTGCAAATTTTTTCGTGCGGCGATATTTTCCGAGTTAGGGGGAAAATAGTGACTAGTATAATTATTGAATTACCTTATTTGTAATTAACTTTATATACAATTAGAAAAAGAGAATACAATTTGATACAATTTTGATTTCTTTGGTTTTTTTGTGCTATAATCAACATTGAAGGCCCTACGTCTATGACAAGCATAACGAGGCACAAGCGATTAACGAACCCTAGATGCTGACGTCATAAGCAGCAAACCATAAACAAAAACGGACCTTAAATATTGATTTTAGCAAAGCAAAATATAAAAGGATC
The DNA here is from genome assembly GCF_917563875.1 of Diabrotica virgifera virgifera. Classification (NCBI taxonomy): domain Eukaryota; kingdom Metazoa; phylum Arthropoda; class Insecta; order Coleoptera; family Chrysomelidae; genus Diabrotica; species Diabrotica virgifera. The sequence continues at coordinate 63,453,965 of NC_065449.1, read as the reverse complement.
AAAATTGTACGAAATTTAATTCTCTCCCATTTTTGTATAGGTAGGTATATGATATATTTTTGTCGTAAAACTAATAATAAACGAGATAATTGAATAATTATGTCCTGCCACTATGTTCAGCCTTATCTCGGAAAATACTGACCGCACGAAAAAATTTTTAAAAAAGAAATTAAAGAAAATCGCATTTTCAACAATTTTAGTCGAAAAGTTGAAAATGGCGGATATATTGGGCAAAAATGATTCTTCTTTAAAATCAAAATCACGGCTAACGCAACGGCGGAATTCAGTCGCGATTTAAAATTTACACTACTATTGATCCACCCTAAAGATTAGAAAAATAAAGTTTTTGGGCAGCTCGCCATGCAATGTCAAATGCTATCCCGACTGGAGTATACTATTAGCAGATACAGTTGAAAGATTCTAAAGGTGCCGTTGGGAGATGGCGTCTAAGTGCAGTATTATAGTCTTGATTACGCTGATTTTATAAAATTTGTTAGTTCATTCGAAATATGGTGCGAAATTGAAAATGTTTATTCATTTTTAATTTTTTGTTATTTCATTATTTCGAATATTTTTCTCTCTTATACACCGACTATAATACTGCGCATAGACGCCATCCCCACCGGCACTTTTAGAATCTTAACTGTATATTGATGTAAATATGATTTTTACCAAATGTTCAATTTTACAATATTCTTCTAAAATTTTACTTGTTAATCCGATTATGTGGTTGGTCTGTCTCTTCAACTGGTATCTTGGGCACTCTAGTTGGGTAAGGAAAGATATATTGGTGATACAAGTAATTTCGTGATAATTTTTAATCAGATTACCACACCGTTTCCTATGCAAGCACATTCATGACACAGCGCTAGTAAGTTACTACGAAAAAAAAAAGTGTAAGCAGGACAAATGATATATGTATTACGATTTCGCAATGCGCGCGCCCGCTTTTAGTAAACAGACTGTTTTGACCGCTGCTCGACAATGGAGCCATTTCTTATTGAATGTGAGAGACGGTTACATATTTATTGGAATAATTGCTGTTTTCTGTGCAAAACTTTATAAAACCATTCAATAAACTAATTACGTATCAATAAAAAAAGCTGCATTGAATTCATGATTTAGCCAAGGTAAGTTAAATTCCTTAAATTGCGGTTGTTTCACCAAATTTTCTAACCACTATCACCAATATGCCTTAGCGTGTCACCAACTTACCTAACATAAGTTTGTGTGCCAATTTGTCATTAACTCTATTCATTTTTTGTTAAATTAATTCTTCTAAACATTTACTTCAAATAATAAATAACATAATAAAGCAAAACTTATTTCTGGCTTAGTTGTCAAATTTCTATATTATTAGTATTTTTCATTTTTATCACCAACATACCTTTCCTTACCCTACATGCTTAATACTGAGTGGAGCATTACAGATGTCACATAAAGTAGTATTAGTTGGTATTATAAAATACAAGCATACATTATACATATTTTTGGAACTGCACATGCTTACAATTTTAAATTATTTTAATATTTCAAGCTCAAATTACCATAACGGAAAAGCAAAAGCTACTAGTCGTAAATGATTTTATGGGAAATAAATCTAAAAGCAATCTACATGTTAATCCTACAATATGTTATGTGCATGTTGTTTTCCGGACTTTAATATTGATGTGAAAAATATTGCAAGCTTTAGATCAGCTGTATACAGTATGAAAAGAATGGGAATGGAATGAATAGGAATAAATTCGTTAATTCGTGAGCCGGCTACTAAGGTGATATAGTAGCGATCAACAGGTAGCCAAAACGCGTTCCAAGATTGCGGCTGTAATTTTGAATATTTTTTCGAGATATTTGGCACACGTATTCGTAATATAATAAAGAATGGCGGTACAGAGCCCAATTTGAAAAATATATTAATATGTGGAAATTACTCTGTAATTAAATACAATATTAAAAAAACGAGCCTGTAGCGCCATTAAGAAGAACAAAAAAATACATTTTCTTCAAATAAACTTTTTTATCCGATGCCTAGATTTTGTGTCATTTTGGAACTACTAATGAAATAAAACATTTTAGTAGTTTCAAAATGACACAAAATCTAGGCATCGGATAAAAAAGTTTATTTGAAGAAAGTGTATTTTTTTGTTCTTCTTAATGGCGGTACAGGCTCGTTTTTTTAATATTGTATTTAATTACAGAGTAATTTCCACATATTAATATATTTTTCAAATTGGGCTCTGTACCGCCATTCTTTATTATATTACGAATACGTGTGCCAAATATCTCGAAAAAATTAATATTTAAAATTGCAGCCGCAATCTTGGAACGCGTTTTCGCTACCTGTTGATCGCTACTGTTTCCTCTTAACGAAAAATCCTGAAACAGGTCGATTTTTATTCTTATGTTTTTTGATGACGTAATTGATGATTTCTTTAAATGCGAATAGGGGTCGTGTGCTAGCTCATTGGAAAGGTGTTCCAATTATCTGTTCAGTAATACAAACATTAACATAATTATTTATACAGGGTGTCCAAACAAATCCAAAATTTGCTTAAAATTAAATTAATTGACAGAAAAAGAAGAATGTATATAATTTATTTAATTCAAAATGCATTTTACTGCTGTCAGAAAACAAAAAAAATGTTTATTTCACAAATAAATATTGCTTTTCAATTAAATTCAATGTTCAAGCTGCCACCCACCTGCCCCCTCTTGGCAGTTTGAACATTGAATTTAAGCGAAAATCAATATTTATTTGTCAAATATCATCGCGCCCAGATGGATGACGTCACCAGTATGATAGGTATACAGGGTGATTGGTAACGAATGGGCCATAGCTTAACCTTGTATTCCTGAGGTTAAAATAGGTTGATTTAAGCTAACTTCCTTAGTACGAAAGTGGATCATAACCGAAATTTAAGGGTGTCAAAGTTAAACTTTTATTTTATTTATTTTTGAATATTTCCTGATAGGCATGGGACAACACCACGAAATTTGGTAAGTGGGGGTTTTCTGGGACGAGAAACCTAAATTCCCCACCAAATATTATATATTACCCAGAGGCTGGAAACAACTGTCAGTAACAGCTGTTCGAGTTAAGATGTGGTAGCCATATTGCCTTGAAACTTGAAACACATCGATGTGATATTACATATTTTTAAGGGTTTTTACCCAAGATCAGATGTTGTTTGTTGTTTGTTGTTTGTCAACAATTGCTCTTCTATGAGGTGTTTATACCTATAAGACGTAAGTTTTTCCTATCTTTGTATTTTTATGAGTCTCTTAACTTAATAGGAAGCTCTAATGATGGCATTTTGATATGCTAAAAGTACTTAGCTGATTTTTAATAAATGTTTTAGACACTATCAGTTTTTGTAAATATATGCCTGTTGCCGTTTTGGCATCTAAAAATGGTCTAAAACTTTCTTATTTAAAGTTGGTGATTGGTTACTGACATTGAATTTTGCTACTGGGTATTGAAATTATTATTTAATGCCAAGGTGTGGCTTGGGAAAAACTTCAAATTTTGACTTCTATACAAGTGCAATAATATGCAAATTAGTGCCATCCCAAATGACGGAACCTCTATCTACTCTTTGTTTGCAAAAGTTTTCAATACATGTAATTAATATGTTTGTAAACGGATCAGCTGTCAACTATGAAAAAAATTGTCTCTATCTGTCATAATTTTTGAAAAAAGATAATTCAAAAATATTAAATTTTCACCTATGGTACCTACTTTATGTACCGGGTGTCCCAATAAGAATGGCTCTCGGCCATATCTCGGGAACCGTTTATAGTACAGTTTTGAGAAAAAAATATTTATAACAAAAGTTGCCTCGGGAAAAGCCTGGAAATTATTTTCATAATTGTAGGTCCACCGCTAGAGGGCGTAATCGAATATCAAAAATTAAAAAATCAAAATTTTACAAAATTTACTTAATGAAATCCGATACTGGAAATCCGATCATTGTTTTCATCGTAAAATTCTGCGAATATTTGATTTTACAAGTTTTAGTCTACCTTTGCAAATAAGAGGTGGGTGAGTGGGAACCTTCTTATGAAAAAATGGCTGTAAGTCCGGTTCTGCTAAATCGAATTTTGCATACCTGGTCTTGTTGAATCGAGTTCTTTTTCGTCAATGTAAGAGTCTTATTTTCGAAATAGCCTAATAAGTAATAAATTGGAAAAGACTGCAAGACTTGTACACACTTCTGAATAGGTCAAAAACGGCAAACAGGTGTATGTTTTCAAAAAACTTTTGATAGTGTGTAAAAAATATATTTTATATCAGCTAAGTACTTTCAGCACATAAAGTGCCATCATCAGAGCTTCCTAAAAGGACATATTTAAGATAAGATTTTTTTCATATAAAAAATGAGTGAAAAACTTACGTCCTCTTAAAATACCTTCATAGAAGAGCAATTGCTCAACAACACAACAAAAAACATGAATACTGGGCAAAAGCCACAGATATAGGGTAATAACCCTTTACAGTGAATAGAATCACATCTAAATTCTTTTATTAATTTATCAAGACAACATGGCTGAGTCAGACCATTTTGAGCCCACGTGAACAGCAGATCAGCTGAGGAAGACTGTCATTTATTAAAATGGTAAAGAAGGAACGACAATCTTATGCGACCTCTATATTCATAAATATTAATTATAAAATTGAAAATGACTAAAAAGCCATGTATAGGTTAAATGAATTTAAAGTTAAGATACTAAATTTTTAAAGTTAAATTTTCAAAAGATTACTATTATTACTATTGAAGTGAAATGTTAACGTGCATATTATAAGTTATCAAAATTCTCCCAAAAACAAAACTGTTATAGTTCGACCAAGTGTAGAAGAAGTTAGATGAAATCAAACCTAGGAGAAATATTTCATCATATATGATTTCATCTAACTTCTTCTACACTTGGTCGAACTATAACAGTTTTGTTTTTGGGAGAATTTTGTTAACTTATAATATGCACGTTAACATTTCACTTCAATAGTAATAATAGTAATCTTTTGAAAATTTAACTTTAAAAATGTAGTATCTTAACTTTAAATTCATTTAACCTATACATGGCTTTTTAGTCATTTTCAATTTTTTAATTAATATTTATGAATATAGAGGTCGCATAAGATTGTCGTTCCTTCTTTACCATTTTAATAAATGACAGTCTTCCTCAGCTGATCTGCTGTTCACGTGGGCTCAAAATGGTCTGACTCAGCCATGTTGTCTTGATAAATTAATAAAAGAATTTAGATGTGATTCTATTCACTGTAAAGGGTTATTACCCTATATCTGTGGCTTTTGCCCAGTATTCATGTTTTTTGTTGTGTTGTTGAGCAATTGCTCTTCTATGAAGGTATTTTAAGAGGACGTAAGTTTTTCACTCATTTTTTATATGAAAAAAATCTTATCTTAAATATGTCCTTTTAGGAAGCTCTGATGATGGCACGTTATGTGCTGAAAGTACTTAGCTGATATAAAATATATTTTTTACACACTATCAAAAGTTTTTTGAAAACATACACCTGTTTGCCGTTTTTGACCTAATAAGTAATATGCCAGCTAGTTGGCGTTATTTAATTATTTTCGGAAATCTAGTTTTCTTTGGAGAATATTAAATACAAGTATGCATTTTTTATCCTGTATTACAAAATTAGACCAAATTAGCAAAACAATACCGAAAACCGCTTGTCGATACCTTTTTTTCTATCTCGAGATATCTTAAGAAACATGTAAATTTTAAACAACTGTTAATGCCACCGGTAAACGAAGTTAAGGAAAAGTAGTGTGCTATGGAAAAACAAAGAAACATTTTCCAGATGTAAACGTATATAATTAATTAAAACAACAATAAGACAAACAACACTATAAAATATAACAATGAAATAAAAGCAACGACTTACTTAGTGACGGCCTAAATGTTCGAATTGTTGTCCATTATTTTCGATTTCAAGCATTTACTATTTCTAGAGTAAATTGAACCAGTAGCGTACTGATAGATCCGCCGGTCCTGGTTCCAGTTATGATGCGGGCCCCCGCCCAATAATGCGCCCCCCCCCCAATTATGCGCGCCCCCGCCCAATAAAAACACACATTGTATATTAAAAGTTTTTAATAAACATTAAATATAAATCATCATATTAAATTTTTTATAAAAACTGAGCTAATTTAAAACAGTAAATTAATATTAATCCTATCGTTTTTCATACCAACGGAAGTTCTGATACGTACCTGTTAGTTCAGTTGTCCTTACTTTTGTTTTAGACCAGGGCCCATCTGTAAAAATATTAGTACATTTGGACGTTGAGAGGTGACTCAAATTTTTTTGCAGAAATTGCTTGAAAGTAGCTCAAATAATAATATTTGAGTTATTGTAGGGGAGCCCAAGCGGGGATTTTTGCAGTTACTCGAGCGCGTCAGATTAGCATATGGGGAGAAACCTGGTACCCTGCAGATGTACCTCTACCATATATTGGCTCTTAACACAGGGGAGTTCGTTAAGGGGGGCCCGAAAAAAAAAATCTATCCTTAAAAAAACTCGAAATTGTCAGATTAAGATAAGGTAAGTTAAGTGCATGCAAAAGAGTGTATATTTAAAAAATCTGACTATTTAAAACGGGCGTAGGGAAATGGGCGAGTCCCAAAATTTCACGAGAAAAAAGCGAATATTTCGCGAAATAAATGACAGATCGAAAAACTAAAAAATATGTGCCCAATATTTTTTAAAAATCTATCGAATGATACCAAACACGACTTCCCAAGGAGAGGGGTGGGGGGTAAATTAAATATTTTTAATACGAATCCTGCGATATTTCGCGAAATGAACATCAGATCGAAAAACTGTAAAATACACTTATTCAATATTTTTGAAAAATCTATCGAATGGCACCAAACACGACCCCCCACGAAGGTGGGGTGGGGGTTACTTTAAAATCTTAAATAGGAGCCCTCATTTTTTATTGCAGATTTGGATTCCTTACGTAAAAATAAGTAACTTTTATTCGAAACATTTTTTCGAATTATGGATAGATGGCATTATAATCGGAAAAACGATTGTTGGAAATGGAAAATTAAATAAAAAAATGGCAAGCGCCCACTAAAATGGAAAACTTTACTTAACTTTTTTCGATTTTAGGACCTACTCTTCACAACCCAATAGGTCCCCAAAGCGCTCGAGTGACTGCACATTTAGCATACTTTGCTCCCCTACCATTATCCTCCCACTCAAAAAGGTCCGGAACATTGTTTAAATAATCAAAATGCCAAAAAATGAAGGAAAATTCGATTTTTTCTTCATTTTTTGATTATAACTTTAAACATATTCATTTTCGAGAAAAGTTGTACTGACCTAAAAGTTGCGTAATTAAATTGGTTAAAAATTTTAAAAATTGTCACCCTTGTTGCAAAATAGCAATAATAGCGAAAAAACCATAAAAAAACAAGTATTGGCATTTCACATTTTTCAACCATATTATGCTACACTTAGGACCTTCATATTTTACCTAAAAAACTTTATGATATAATAAAAGAATACTGTGAATTTCAGTAAGACCGGGTCAATAAATTTTGCAAAATAAATTTTGCAATCCAGTTTTCGGAAAAAAAAATTATTTTTTCAAAATGTTGCAGGACCGAAAATAAAGCAAACAGCCAGTTGAATTTTTTACTACTTATAGAACAATACTTTATCTTTCATCTGCAATTTGCAAAATTAAAATCGGGTAACTACCACGGCGCCAGGAATTTTTTTAAATAAACAATAATTTTTGGTGCTACGCGCAGGACAGCGGATAGTTTGCTCTGATTGGGCATTCCGATGACCTTTGATAATTATTGATACATTTTAATTTTTAGTACATTTCGATATAAATAAATAAATTTCTTTATTGCAAAATAAAACACATACCCTGTCTTTTGAAATAACACTTTTTTTAGCCATTTTTTAGCTTTTTATCTTTGTTCATATATTTTAACTTAGAGAATAAAAGTTTATTATTTTTAAAAATATGCAATTGCTTAAACAATATTTCACAAACAATATTCAAATTAGTTTGATTTTTGTGGAATTAAAATATTAAAATACAACAAACTATAGAGGAACAAAATATAGGGAAGAAAATAATATAATAGATAAAGATTGGAAGAAATTATGGTGGAAATCAACTTGTGTGAATCGAACACCGCTGTCCTGCGCGTAGCACCAAAAATTAATGTTTATTTAAAGAAATTCCTGACGCCGTGGTAGTTAATCGATTTTAATTTTGCAAATTGCAAATGAAAGGTACAGTACTCTTCTATATGCAAGTAAATGTCAACTTGTTATCTCCTTTACTTTCAGTCCTGCGACATTTTGAAAAAATGATTTTTTTTGTGAAATTGCTGGATTTCAAAAGTTATTTTGGAAAATCTATTAAATCGATCTTAATGAAATTTACAGTATTGTTTTATCATATTTAACAGTTTTTTTTGGATAAAATTGAAGGTCCTAAGTGTAGCATGAATGGTTGAAAACGTAAAATGCGAATACTTGTTTTTTATGGTTTTTTCGCATTTATTGCTATTTTGCAACAAGAGTGAAAATTTTTAAAATTTTTTAACCAATCCTATGTTGTTGGAAATTTAATTACGCAACTTTTATGTCAGTGCAACTTTTCTCGGAAATGAATACTTTTAAAGTTATAATCAAAAAGCGAAGAAACAAATCGAATTTTTCCTTAATTTTTTGACATTTTGATTATTTAAACAATGTTCCGGACCTTTTTAAGTGGGAGGATAACTCAAATATTATTATTTGAATTATTTTCAAGCAATTTCTGCAAAAAAATTTGAGTCACCTCTCAACGTCCATCTCAAAACAGATGCGCCCTAGACTATTTATATTTATTTCAGTTGTCAAGAATTATTACTTAAAAGTAAAAGCTAAATAATGATGATGCTATAAATACAAACAAAAGAAGCATCTTTCGTCGAGTTTATTGTGTTGGGATTAGACATTTTTATAACCCTGCCAAAAGTATAAAACTTGCAATGACTGTGCCAATTTGCAAAATTTTACAACTTTCTAGTTTACAACTAATCCATGAAACGTGCAGATATAAATATAAGTTTTTGAGTAAAAAGGTACCTACAGGCGGTAATTCTTTACATATGTTGAAACCAGAACTTGCGTTTTAGTCACTTTCTTTTAGTAGGTAAAATAAGTACAGAACCTTCCAAAAGTTAGTTTTCCTTGTGTCTATTATTAATTTTGTTTTCAAAGTTTTTGATAAATAGGTATTCTTCGTTTTTATTTATAAATAACTACACAAAAATAAAAATTTATTAAGAAGTTACGTTTTCTATTTTGTATCAAATTAGAAAAAAAGCAAAGAGCGGGCTAGAGCGAGCCCCTGCGGGGCCCGGGCCCTGGTTCCGCGGACCCCGCGGAACCATGCTCAGTACGCCACTGGATTGAACTGCCAGCAGTCTCAATTTCTGCTCTCGCAATGCTTTAAATGTCGTTTCGTATTCTCTAGCTAGATCATATTTTCTCGAGTTGTGGGCCTAGCGGTAAAAACAAGGTCTTTAATCCGTCCCCATAAATACAAGTCTAAAACAGTTAAATCTGTTGCTGTTCAATCTACTCTTGAAAGAGTAAATGTTTGCATTGAAAATGATGGGCAATAATTTGAACATTTAGGCCGCCACTAAGTAAATACACTAAGTAAGTAGGTACTGTAGTTGCTTTTATTTCTTTGTTATATTTTATAGTGTTGTTTGTCTTATTGTTGTTTTAATTAATTATATACGTTTACATCTCGAAAATTTTTATTTGTTTTTTCCATAGCACACTATTTTCCTTAACTTCGTTAGGTGACAGTAACAGTTGTTATGTTTCAAATTTACACATTTCTTAAGATATCTCGAGATATAAAAAAGATATCGACATACGGTTGTCGGTATTCTGTTGCTAATTTGGTCTAATTTTGTACTACAGGATTAAAAATGCATACTTATGTTTAATATTTTCCAAAGAAAACTAGATTTCTGAAAATAATTAAATATCGCCGCCTAGCTGGCACATTACTTATTAGGCTATTTCAAAAATAAGATACTTACATTGAAAAAAAGAGCTGTTTTCAAGAAGACCAAGTATGCAAAATTCGATTTAGCAGAACCGGACTTACAGCCATTTTTTCATAAGAAGGTTCCCACTCACCCCTACCTCTTATTTGCAAAGGTGGTAGACTTAAACTTGAGAAATCAAATATGCGCAGAATTTTATGAAGAATACGATGATGAGATTTCCAGTGCCCTTTCATTAGGCAAATTTTGTAAAATTTTGATTGTTTAACTTTTGATGTTCAATTACGCCCTCTAGCGGTGGACCTACAATTATGAAAATAATTTCCAGGCTTTTCCCGAGGCAACTTTTGTTATAAACATTTATTTCTTAAAGCTGTACTTTAAAAGGTTCCTGAGATATGGCCGAGGGCCACTCTTATTGGGATACCCGGTACATACATATACAATATACTGGGTGTTCCATTTAAAATAACAAAGTTGCTGTTCACTTCCGACGTGATCGGAACTGGCATCTTTGTTCAAATAGTTTTTTTAAGGTTGTCATAACTTGTTATGCCCATAAACCAATTTTCATAAATATCATGGCATTTGCAAATATCATGGTATTACATAAATTATACATTTGACAATAACTATCAAAAAATACATAATGACACGACAACTAAATTATACAACCTATACGTATGAGTGTATAATCGTATAATCACAATAAGTGTATTAAAATAACAAATATTGTTGAACACGTGGGGTCTTTGTTGATAAATTAATTTTTTATGTATGACTCCACCCAAACCAAAAGCGTACAACAAAGATCTTGTCAATGGTATGCGTGAGTCGATTGTACCTATTGTGATCCATGAATAATAGTTTAAGAATGATTGTTCCTTCAAATTGAATGAAATAAGTAATTCAATCTTTGAAGGGCGCTAAATGGAACATTGGTAGATTTTTTTTATTTAGGTAGAGCTTACTAATAGTCTGGGCTGATTATCGGAGAATAAGCCATTTTTGGGAAAAGTTATTTACCAGCAATTTTATTGCTGGAATCGAATTATAAGATCCTATATATTAATAATATAGGTATGCAAAGTCCTCAGATAGTATGCTACTTTTTTTATAAACAAAATGGCGCCCGAAAATCGTGTTTTTTTCAATTATTGCTCTAGAACTCCGAAGATTTTAACTTTACAACAGAAACACTCAAATAAAAATTCACCGTGATTAAATTCTGCATAGAGATGTGTTTTTCCCGATCTGCTCCGACGAAAATTTTCCTCGGAAAATGCGGGTTTTCCCAACAAAATCTTTAATTTTCAAATAAAGTTTTAGATAAGTAATTATTTACCAATAATTAAATAAATTGGTGACTTAAAAGCCTTTTTGGTTAAGATTATAGTTCCAGAAGCTGGTGAAAATTAAACGAATATTTTAGCAACAATTCAATTGTTAATTAATAATTTACGGTCGCAATAATAACCAAAATAATTATGATGCACTGATCAAACTTTGAAATCTTATAAAGATGAGATGCCTATTTAACATTTTGTCGACAAAATATAAATTTTTTATTTTTTTGCATAATCTTTAAATGTTTAAAAAAAATAGTTATAAACAAATTAACGTTTCTCAGAAAGTTTTTATTATATTATAATTTTAAAAAATAGCTAAAATGCGCATTTCAAATATCTTGAAAATGAATGCTTTAAAACTTTTTTGCAACCATTTGCAAAAAAGTTATGAAATAGCAAAGTAAACATACTATTACTACGGTGTTAATAATTTTTTTAAATTCTTTCAAAGCGTAGAAGTGAGTTTAAAGTACAAGCTAATTATTTATAAAACAATATCGATTATCAGCCTAATGGTTATATTTTAATTAAAGATTATAAATATATTTTTTTGTAATTTACACGCGCGAAAGTAGCATAATACAGTACCGTAGCTACCCGCCCACATACACAACTCGCGCGAGTTTAAGCGTGTCAGTCGCTTCGAGTGAACATTTTATCTCCGGCTCTGTATCAAGCCTACTTTCGCGCTAAAAATTACAAAAAAATAAGTATTTTTAATATTTGATTAAAATATAACCATTGCACTAATTTTTGACATTCTTTGTGAGTAATTAGATTGTACCATATACTCACTTTTAAGCTTTGAAACAATTAAAACAAATTTTAAACAATGGAGATATCGTATATTTATTTTGCTGTTTCCTAACTTTTTTGCAAATGGTTGAAAAATTTTTTTAAAGCATTCATTTTCAAGACCTATGAAATAGGCATTTTAAGTATTTTTTAAAATTAGAATATAATAAACAATTTTTAAGAAATGTTAATTTGTTTATAACAATTTTTTTAAACATTTAAAGATTATGCAAAAAAATGAAAAATTTATATTTTGTCGACAAAATATTAAATAGGCATCACACCTTTATAATCTTTCTAAGTTTGATCAATGTCTCATGATTATTTTGGTTGTTATTGCGACTGTAAATTGTTAATTAACAATTGAATTGTTGCTAAAATATTCGTTTCATTTTAACCGGCTTCTGAATTTATAATCTATACCAAGAAAGCTTTTATTTCACCAAGCTATATAATTATTGATAAATAATTACTGGCCCAAAAAATTTATTTGGAAATTCGAGATTTTGTTGGGAAAACCCACATTTTCCGCTATTTGAGTGTTTTTGGTGTAAAGTTAAAATCTTCGGAGTTATAGAGCAATAATTGAAAAAAAATACGATTTGTCGTCGCCATTTTGTTTATAAAAAAAGTAGCACACTATCTGCGGACTTTGCATACCTATATATATAAATAACCTTTCTTTGTACTTTACTAATTAGACCAACGTATTATAACTATTTTTTTTTTCAAAATTTAAAGATTATGCAAAAAAAAGAAAAATTTATATTTTGTCGATAAAATATTAAACAAGCATCTCATCTTTATAATCTTTATAAGTTTGATCAATGTATCATGATTATTTTGGTTATTATTGCGATCGTAAATTGTTAATTAACTATTGAATTGTTGCTAAAATATTCGTTTAATTTTCACCGGCTTCTGGAATTACAATCTATACCAAGAAATCTTTGATGTCACTAAGTTATTTAATTATTGATTAATAATTACTTACCTAAAACTTTATTTGAAAATTATAGTTTTTGTTAGGAAAACCCGCATTTAACGAGGAAATTTTTCGTCGGAGCAAATCGTGAAAAACATATCTCTATGCAGAATTTAATTGCGGTGAATTTTTATTTGGGTATTTTTGTTGTAAAGTTAAAATCTTCGGAGTTATAGAGCAATAACGGAAAAAAAATACGATTTGTCGGCGCCATTTTGTTTATAAAAAAAGTAGCACACTATCTGCGGACTTTGCATACCTATATTATTAATATATAGGATCTTATAATTCGATTCCAGCAATAAAATTGCTGGTAAATAACTTTTCCATGAATTTTGCTAATTAGCCCAGAGTATAATTGAATTCAGTACTGTCAGTATATATAAACAAATATCCCTATTTAATAATACAATTACTGTACCTACTAATATAATACAGTTTTAAGTAACTATCTTTGTTATTGTTTCTGCTAGAAGTAATGGAATATAGCAGAGCATTTAGAACAAAAAACATCGGAATAATTCGATTTTTAAATACAGCGCCTATTAGTGCGGCAGATTCGTGCAAATATTATAAGAATTGTGCATTTAATGATAGAAGCATATAATTTGGAAAATATATACTACACATATAACGGTTCACGACCTGATACATAAACATTGCGAAAAATCGATGGTAAGACGCTGTGGAATAGAGCTAGAAGTGCAGATATACGAAGGAGATGCAAGGTGGACAACATTAATAACTGGGTGAAAACAGAAGAGTAGAATGGAACGACCACATAAGCCGAATGACAACAAATAGAGTAGTAAGGACGGCGAGAGACGGTTCCCCAATAGGAAGACGATCAGTGGGAAGACCACGAAAACTATGGAATGACAACTTACTGGAGGCACATTGAAAAACAGACAGAGTAATGTCTATATAAAAAGAAGAAGAAGAAGACATAAAGGTTCAAAATTAAATAGGAGGCCATCTCAGATTTTGCCTTTTACAAAAATGGCGGGGATTCAAAATGGCGACTATACATATGTGACTAATAGCACGATAACTTTTGAACGATACTTCAGATTTCAACCAAATTTGATATATAGGTTCTTTTTTGATGTATAAGATCGAGGTCTTGAACCGGAAGAATCGGTTTACCAGAAGTTGTGTTTTTCCTGGTTCTTATGTAAAAATATGTTGTTTTTTTCAATTATTTCACCATGTATGTATTAATTTTTCAAATATTTAATACGGCCATTAAAAAGAGCGTAAAAATATTCTTTAGGAAATATTTTTAACTTTTTAGTTATGTTAATTACCATTTATTAAGTGCAAAACGTATCTTCACATGCACCTATATGTGGCAGATTCGTGCAAATATTATAAGAATTATTGTGCATTTAATGGTAGAAGCATATAATTTGGACCACATATACTACACATATAGAGGTTCAAATTTAGATACGAGGCCATCTCAGTTTTTGTTCCTTTTACAAAAATGGCGGGCATTCAAAATGGCGACTATACATATGTGACTAATGGCACGATCACTTTTGAACGATATGTCAGATTTCAACCAAATTTGGTATATAGGTTCTTTTTTTGATGAATAATATCGAGGTTATGAACCGGAAGAATCGGTTTACCAGAATTTGTGATTTTACTGTTTTTTTATGTAAAAATATGTTGTTTCTTTTTCAATTCTTTCACCCTGTATATATTAATTTTTCAAAAAGGTAATACCGGCGTTGAAAAGATCGTTAAAATATTATTTTGGAAATGTTTTGAACTCTTTAGTTATATTAATTACCATTTAATAAATGCATAACGTATCTTCACATGTAGGTACCTATGTGCGGCAGATTCGTGCAAATAATAATATAAGAATTATTGTACATTTAATGATAGAAGCATATAATTTGGACCACAGATACTACACATACAAAGATTCAAATTTAGATACGAGGTCATCTCGAATTTTGTCTTTTACATAACTAAAATTAATTGTAATTAACATAACTAAAAATTTCAAAGTATTTCCTAAAAAATCTTTTTTTACTCTTTTCAATGGCGGTATTACCTTTTTGAAAAATTTATATATACAGGGTGAAAGAATTGAAAAAAAGACCAACATATTTTTACATAAAAAAACAATAAAAACACAACTTCTGGTAAACCGATTTTTACGGTTTAAGATCTCGATCTTACTCATCAAAAAAAGAACCTATATCGTCTCGTTCAAAAGTTATCGTGCTATTAGTCACATATTTTGTAAAAGGAACAAAAACTGAGATGGCCTCATATCTATATTTGAACCTTTATATGTGTAGTGTATGTGGTCCAAATTATATGCATCTACCAGTAAATGCACAATAATTCTCTAATAATATTTGCACGAATCTGCCGCACATAGGTACATGTGAAGGTACGTTATGCATTTATTAAATGGTAATTAACATGACTAAAAAGTTCAAAATATTTCCTAAAAATATTTTTACGCTCTTTTCAATGGCGCTATTATCTTTTTATTTTATTATTTATTTTTTATTTATTTATATTTATATATATATATATATATATATATATATATATATATATATATATTTATATATTTATATTTATTTTATTTATTTTTTCAATGGCGGTATAACAACATATTTTTACATAAAAACCAGGAAAAACACAACTTCTGGTATACCGATTCTTCTGGTTCAAGACCTCGATCTTGTACATCAAAAAGAGAACCTATATACCTACCAAATTTGGTTGAAATCTGACGTCTCGTTCAAAAGTTATCGTGTTATTAGCCACATAATATGTATAGTCGCCATTTTGAATGCCCGCCATTTTTGTAAAAGGCAAAATCTGAGATGGCCTCATATCTAAATTTAAACCTTTTAATGTATAGTATATGTGGTCCAAATTATATACTTCTATCATTAAATGCACAATTGTATGCACTATATCTACTTAAAACTTTTTGCATCGTGTTCGGGATGACGCGACGTCAGTAAAAATGTCTACAATATAAAAATGGATGGAAATGCATAATCGCATTTACAGTGCATAAAATGCATCCAAAAGTGTATAAGCATGTCAAAATCTGTATACTAAGGGTGTGGTAATCTTGGTGAAAGAAGAACAAGTTGTTAACACATATGGAATTAACAAAGGCTCCGTTGCTCAGAATCGCCGGTTAATTGCCGGTTAGAGGTGTAGGGGTAGTCCTTTATATTTTTTTATTAGCTGGGAAGTAAAAATTCTTCCTTTGTATATTTTTGTTTCCCGTTAACCCACAATTCATTAAATTCTTTTTGAGCAACACCACGATTTTTTCCTTTCTTATACTCTGTAAATAGTTCTTTATACAGATCACCTAGCTTAGACATTGTGATGAAAAAAGTAGGAAGTTAAAAACAGTTTAAACGCTTGTATTCAGTGACAAAACAAGGGAATAAAACTGACAGGATTGTGAGAATTTCCAATTCATCAGATAGTAGGTAAAACACATGTAAGGTTCATAAATAAAAAGTCGGAGAGGCCGACAGAGTCCCGGTCAGTACCTATTCCTATTTAGTGGAAACGTAATATGCTACATTCACAACAAAACGCTTTGAAATGGGTCGCTTCTTATCATAACATTCAACATAATTTGGGTGGAACCAATTTGCTGGGTTGTGTATATTATGAAAGAGAAATGGATTTTTTTTAAAATTAGTCACAGCAATGCCGCTATCGATTTTTGTACGCAATTGACGAAAAAATAAATACACGTAACGGTTTAAGTATCGCGCATTTTCCGAAAAAAATACACGTGATATATTACTACACCCCCCTACCTCCTTGTGATGTTTCGTGATTTTTTATGGACCCCTCCCCCCTTTCGAGCATCACGTGATTAATGGACAGCCCCTTAGATAAGCAAATTAAGTGAAAATTAATTAAATATAAATAATTATCTCAAGATAAATAATATGAATTTATATAAAGATATAAAGATAAATAAAATTTACCTTATTCTTTCTTACTTAGTTGACCAAAGAGAAGTGAGTTAGATAATTAATAATAGGCAAACATTATTACAAATTGAAAATAAAAAAAAACGAAAAGAGAAATTAATGTACCTCTTTCAACATAGAGTAAGAAAACAATATATTAGATGAAGATTGGTAGAAATCTTGTTGGTAATCAATTTATGTAAATCAAAGCATTACCGAATCCGAATAGGTAGGTACATTTTCCAAATAGGTAAGTACCTATGCAATTTTTTATTAAATTACTGAAACCTTTACAATTACGCACCTGTTGTTTTTAAAAACTATTTAAAAAGTCACTACAATTATAAACTTGCTTTTTTCTCTGTCCTCACAACAATAAAAACTATTATACACAACATTTGTTTACTCATAACCGACATATTGAATAATTATTGACAGTTCATTGTAATTACCCAATCAGAGCACGTATAACGTTTGAGCTGCGCCCAGGACCAAGACTTTTGATGAATTCGCGCACATATACATTTACTCCCAACGCGCCTAAAGAAGTATAACTTCAAAAAAATTAAAATATGGATGAATGTCATATCATAAAATAATGAAAAACTTTTTCTTCTTCTTCTTTTGGTGCCTATTATTTTCGAATATTGGCGATCATTCTGGTTATAATAATAATTATTTTATTAACTGATGCTTTAAATAGATTAATTGTTGTTGTGGAGTTTCCTCATGTTCGTTAACCATGATATTCTTCTTTTACCAATTCCGCGCTTTCCGGATACTTTTCGATTATTGCGAGATGTACAACAGTCTATTACTATTTTTAATTTTATGTAAATTATTTAACATTTTTTATAATCTAAGTTTTGTTTAAGTTTGGGTACAGATTATTACCAAACAGGTAGTCATTCCGCACAAGCCAATGTCCGCCAGGGTTTTTGGCGAAGATGATACTCAAAAATTAACATCACAGTGTGGACGCTAGACGAGACAAAAATCGGTGTCTCTAGACCATGTCTATGTCTCAAGTTTAGACCGTCGCGAGACCGTTGCGAGACCGTCGCGTAACATGGTCTACAAGTGACTACGACGCGGATCAGGACAAAGGATGTATCAAGTTCGAATCAACAAATTCGAAAATTAAACGCAAGGATGCCAAAGAAAAATCTATCTCCATCCATCCAATGGCACTACAGCCCAAATCGAGCCTTGGCCTCCTTCAATAAGCTTCTCCAATCATTTCGATTTACCGCTGCTCTTTTCCATGAACGCGTTCCCAGGAAGTTCCTGGCATCCTCATCGACTTCGTCTTCCCATCTCTTTTTAGGTCTTCCAACAGGTCTTCTTCCCTGCATTCTTGCATTCAGGGCTTGCTCAAAGACAAAATTTTCGAAAATCAACATCAACAATGTCACGGATTTTCAGTCCGAGACTCCAAACCATACATACCAGAGGTATGCAGCGTGACCACCGTGACACCGGTATTGTAAAAATTTCATTTTTCATGTGGGACTTTATAAAAATCCTTGTATACCAGAAGCCTGCAATAGAATGTAGAATGTAGAAAATGGGGCGGCCAATAGAGCCTGATACACTGCGACCTTAGTAGATCTATTGTGTTTCCCCTTTCTTTTAAAGCACTTCATCTAGCTTAGTCCTCTTAATGAGACTTAACAGCCTTGATAGTGGCCTTTTCATGTAGCCTGGTGCTTCCGGTTTTTCCTCACCGAGTTCTAGAAACCGCACTCGTGCGAGACCTTCGCAATGACACAGAACGTGTAGAGCGGTTTCCTCTTCTTCCAGACAGAACCGACAGGTGTCCTCTTCTGTCAGGCCTATGAGACTCAAGTGTCTATTGAGTCTACAGTGTCCAGTCAACAGACCCACTATCATTCTGACAGTGCTTCGACTGCGCGAAAGTAAGTCTGTTGTAAATTTAGCCGAATGTCCTTTGATGAACTGTTTGGCCTGCCTCTGTCCTGGGGAGTTGTTCCACCATTCAAGAGACCTCTGTTGCGCCCATTTTTTTATAGCTGCTCTTTTTATCGTATTTGCGATTCCAAAGACGGGTTCCGGACCAACCAGTGGCGTAGATGCGCCTTCTCGGGCCAATTCATCGGCCTTCTCGTTGCCACGATAACCCTTATGTCCCGGCACCCAGGCAAGTGTCAATCTGTTTCGACTTCCCACCTGAGAGAGGACACTCAAACAGTTCCATACCAGCCATGAATCGACCTGTACCGAACTGAGAGCCTTCAGAGCCGCTTGACTATCCGAATAGATAACGATGGAGTCGTTATCTAGATTCCGACTGATTAGTTCCATAGCGCACCTTTGTATAGCAGCTACTTCGGCTTGAAATACGGTCGCATATGTCCCTAGACATACCCGGACTTCCGTCCTTGGTTTTAAGCCATATATTCCAGCCCCTGTACCTATATCGGTTTTGGAGCCGTCCGTATACCATATTGAGTTTGCCGTTATCGGCGGACCAGCTTCCCAGTCCTCTCTTTTTGGTATTGTGACTTGAAAATTTTTGTTAAAGCTATACCTCGTAACCATTCGGTCTACAGGCATTCCTAGAACGGGGTCTGCCTTTATGTCCTGGTATAGCCTTAAATTATCAGTTCCCTGCATCATACTTATTGGAGCTTGGCCCTGGATCAACCGATGTACTGTTGATCTGGCTTCACTCTGTATGTATATATGTAGAGGTGGTAGGTTTAGTATAACTTCTAGCGCGTCCGTTGGGACTGTTCTCATGGCTCCCGTAACACTCAAGCATGCAAGTCTTTGTGTGCTACTGAGCAATCGAATCGCCCCGGACTGTTGCGTTTTGTTCCACCACGCCACTGAACCGTAAGTTAGCATGGGCCTTATAACCCTTGTGTATAGCCAGAGGTTCATTTTAGGATTTAACCCCCAATTCTTGCCACACATTCGTCTACATCTGTTCAGGGCCATAATGGCCTTCTGTGTGACTTTTTGAATGTGTGCATTCCATGTCAGCCTCTGGTCGAATATTACACCTAAGTACTTGGCCTGACTTGTGAATGGGATTTCTACTCCCTTGAGCGCTAGTGGCTGTAAGCCTTGCAGTGCTCTTTTCCTGGTGAAGGGAACAACGGATGTTTTTTGAGGGTTAACCTTCAGGCCTTCTTTCTCACACCAGCTGTCCACCATCCTCAGAGCGACTTGAAGTCTCTCTGAAATTACTTTGGTAAAGCGTCCTCGAACTACAATTACCAAGTCGTCCGCATATCCCAGACAGTAAAAACCCTCCCTGGACAGCGTGTTAAGTAGGTCGTCCATAAGCGTTGCCCACAGTAATGGGGATAGAACTCCTCCTTGTGGGCAGCCGCTTACTGCCTTCGCTTCAATGGTGGCTTCACCTAACGAGGACACCATGATCCTATTTGCTAAGGTCGTCTTTGTCCACTCGCATATGAAGGCAGGAACTCCTCTCCTTTTAAGCGCTTCCGTTACAGACTCGAAGGAGACGTTATTAAATGCTCCCTCCACGTCCAGAAACGTCGCCACCGCTATCTCTTTGTCATCTAGCGACTTTGAGAGCAGTCTGTTAAGATCATCCAGTGCAAGTCAGTTGACTTTCCTGGCTGGTATGCATATTGACGATCACTAAGTGGTTTTTCCATCAGCACATCGTCCCTAATATACCTGTCTATCAATCTTTCCAGCGTTTTTGCTAGGAAAGAGGATAGACTTATTGGTCTGTATGACTTGGGGGTCTGGTCCATTACCCTACCAACCTTGGGGATATATGTGACTTTCACCCTTCGCCATGCAGTTGGAATATATCTCCATGCCAAACTAGCTTTAAAGATCTTTGTTAGATGCGGGATAATCACATCCTGTCCCTTCTGTAGGAAGGCTGGATAGATCCCGTCCATTCCAGGTGATTTATATGGCTGGAATTTATTGATCGCCCACCTGACTTTTTCCGGTCTCGTGATGTCGGTAGCTAATTTCCAGTCCGCCTTAGTAGGCCTTCTGGGATAAGCTAGCTCTACCGGAGGATTATTGTCAATAGATGAGCCGGGGAAATGTGCCTTGGTGAGCATTATTAAGCTTTCCTCCAGGGTTTCCACATACGTTTCGTCCTCTTTCTTCAAGAGGCCGACCTGATTCACAATACCATCCTTAGCCAGGACCTTGTGGATTCTGGAGCATGCGGGAGCCTGTTCGACTTCCTCGCAGAACTTTCGCCACGAGTCTCTTTTGGCTTTTCGGATCTCCTTATTGTATTGCGTCAGTTTTTCTCTATATATGGACCACTCCTGGTTGAATTTGGCTTTATTGAATAGCCTTCTTACATCTGCCCTAAGCTTTTGTAAGTGTTCATTCCACCAGGGTGTGTTTTTCTTTCCTTTCTTTTCTCTCTCTGGACAATTCTCCTGGTAAGAGGCCAGAACAGCTCCGCTCACCGTTTCAATTGCCAGCTCGAGATCTTCCCTATCTCTTATGGTGCCGATTCCTCCCTCGAGAGACTTCTCGAGTGAGCCTCTATAGCCTTCCCAATCCGTCTCTCTCGGGTTCCTGAATCTTGCCACCATTCGAATCGAAGTAGCTAAATCGAATCGAATGTGCCTATGATCGGAACATGAAGGTTCCTCTGACACATGCCAATTCTTTATAGTATCATACGTTTTTTCACTGCAAAGTGTTACATCTAAGACTTCTCTGCGCGTGGCCGTAACGAAGGTAGGTTTATTTCCTATATTGGCTATTTCTAAACCCATGCTTAAGATGAACTGTAGTAAAGACTCACCTCGACTATTGATGTTCGTACTCCCCCATGCCAGATGGTGGGCATTGGCATCACATCCCAGTATTAGATGAAGGTTCTCCCTTCGACTGTAGGTTATAATGTCCTCTACTATGCCTGGGCGGAAGACCTTCTCTCCAGCGAAGTAGGCAGAACAGACCAACCATCTTTTACTACCTTCCTCGGTGGAAGCGGTTAGAATACCTGTAACAAAGTCTCCGCAGCAAAGATCCGGAATCAGTGTACAGTTTACTTCGTTGCCATATACAATGCATGCTCGAGGTGTCTCTCCTTTCGCATCGTATAGTAACTTACCTTGTTGCGGCTTTAAGCCTGCAACTCTCCCTCCGTGGAGCCATGGTTCCTGCAGTAGGGCCAAGTCCAGGCCTTCCATATCAAACCTTCTGCACAAAACCGCCGACGCAGATTTGGCATGATGTAGGTTGACCTGCAGGATCTTTATTCTGCCTTCCTCTAAATTGAAGGCTATCTTTCGGGTTTTCCCGTGTCCTCTACCCCTTTCATGGGAGAGACCACACGCTCAGTGGCTTCTAGCCTTCTGGGCGGGTCTGTAGCACTCCCCTGCAAGTCGGTGCGGACTTCTTCCGGGATTTTTCCTTCTTTTGCTCCTTCCCTTGACTTATCATCCTTAGGGGGAGCCTTGCTTTTGCTCGAAGTCTTAACCTTCTTTGACGCTACTTTAGAGCTTTGCGCCTCTGAAGGTTTGACTTCTTTTCTTTTTTGCTTAGACTTAACTGCCGAGGTTGTGGTAGTTACGCCTTGCAACCCCCTTGGTCCGGCCTCTGCAACCTTCTCAATGTGCCCATCATCCTTGACACGAAATTTAATTCTTCCTATGCCAAAGTAAGGACACATTTGAAGTTTTTTGAGTTCCTCAAAGGACTCTTTGTCCATTGAGAGGACCCATACCTGCCCTTTTCCTGCAGGCGTTTTGCCCAAAACGGTCCATAAAAGAGTGTTGAGCTTTCGGTTGCTGACCCTTAATCGAGTCAGCACACTTTCCGCCTCCAACCTCTTTCCGTCCTCGTCTGGGATGTAGACAGTGCAAGAACACGGCCTCTCGACTTCACTCTCGTCCTTAGCCTGGAGGTTTGCACCTTCCCAAGGCTTTAGAGCGGGAGTAGTGTCGATGAGCCATTGTGCGCTTGCACTATCCGCGCACGTCATTACCAGGTAACCGGGTTTGAACGTGCTCTTTAGCAGCCTGATTAAGCCTGCAATAACGAGAAGCTTTTAATAATATTAACTTGTGAAACTTATTGTAAGAACACGACTTATGAGAGGGATCTAAATATGAGAAAATATACTGAATGTTCCATTTACAATAAATATACCTTTTCTCAGACCCGGCCCCAGGGGTGGGTGAACTGGGCGGCCGCCCAGGGCGGCAAATTTAGGGGCGGCAAATTTTAGACGACAGCCAATTTTTGAATTTGAAGAAATAATAAATTATGTTTTTAATATGATAAAAAATCAATATTATGAACAAGAGGGGCAAAAATGCAGCTGTAAAAACGAGAATTAAATAAGTGAATCAATAATAATTGCAAGGTTCATTCGACGGGAAATCGACAACACCGCCTTCTTCTTCATCGCCTAATAATACCTACTGGGATCAGAGCTTAATTAAATTCACTGAGATTCACTTAAAATTAAATTTACTGAAAATGGATATAATAGTTGGAAATATGTGGCTGAAGCGTCCAGCCACGCTAAGTCTCCAGCTCATCTACAGTCACAGTGACAGTGGTAGAACTAGCAATTAGAGTAGAATCGGGCAAAACCATAGACGAAGAAACATAAAAAGTTCTAAATTCAGAAACTCGTCATTGGAGAAATGTAATAGAACGACTTATATCAATAATACAGTTCTTAGCACAATAGTGTCTTCCATTGAGGGGCGATTCTGATAAACTTTTTCATCACAACAATGGTAATTTTTTTAAGGTTGTTGAGCTATTTGGAAAATTTGATTCTGTTTTACAAGAGCACATTAGGAGAACAACGAATGTTACTAACAAGCAGCATCACTACTTGAGAAAACGTATTCAAAACGAAATTATTCAGCTCCTCCATGACCAAATCAAAAATAAAATTTTAAGCTTTTTGAAATCAGCAAAGTATTATAGCATAATTTTAGATTGTACACCTGATATTTCTGTGGAACAGATGATTATTGTTGTACATTTTGTCGATTTAGGTTCCTGTTCACAAAGTGTTAAAATTGCAGAACATTTTCTTCGATTTGTGCCTGCACTGGAAATCACTGGCTTGGGACTTATTACAAACGTTATTTTGCAAGAACTGAATGAACTGAGAAAACCTTTGTAAGATATGAGAGGACAAGAGTATGATAATGGGGCAAACATGAAAGTGAAAAACTTTTTGTCTTATGTTCTAGTTCTAGCCATTCAGCCAACTTAGTCGTGAACGATGCTACCAAAGCCGCACAGTTTGCAGTTTCTTTCTTTTCCTTAGTGATAAAAATCTACAACTTTTTCTCAGCATCTATTCATCGTTGGACTATACTGAAAAATCATATATCTAGCATAAAATTGATACCTTTGACCGCAATTAGATGGGAACTAGATGATCATTGATGCAATTTTACTCCGATCAGATACCAAATTGAAGATATCTGCGATGGTCTTGTAGAAATCACTGTCAATAAAAATAATGATAAAATGGTTGCTCATGAGCAAGCTGTTTGACAAATCAAATCTGTGATTTTACTTTTCTTTACTCTGTGGTAATATGGCATGACATTTTACTTAACATCAACATAGTCAGCAAATCACTGCAGAGTAGTGACATAGGAATGTATCAAGCTGTCAGTTTATTAGAAAAAACGGAAAACCATTTTTTCTACGAGCGTGCAAAAATGTCTACTTTCGCGCACGCATTTTAGTTTAGAAAGTTTTACTTTTCCGCACGCGTGTTACTTTTCCGCACGCGGTTTACTTTTCCGCACGCGGTTTTTACTTTTCCGCACGCGTATCCACCGTCATGGAAACCAAGATCGTCGTCATGCTAACTAATTTTGAACGTTTGGTTTTGACAACATTGTCAAAGAATTAAGTCAACTTTTTAACAATTTTATTATTATCAAATACAAAATATGTAATTTTAATTATATTTATTTATTATTTACAATGTTTATATTGAACGTACAACTGGATCCTACGCTTTTTTCTTCAAATATGCTGTTAACTTAAAATAATCGCCTATATTGACATTTTTTTCAATTTTTAATACTGACTTGAGCATGGAATAGCGGGACCACAAAGTATTTGGTTTGCAGATTTTGGATAGACTAATAAAATAAGCCAAAAACACTTCTTCTTTTAAGCTATTTACACTTTTTTCTTTACACCAACTCATAAAAATATTGTATTCTTTCTTGTACCTGTTTGCTGATTTTTCCGGTAACAAATTAAGATAATTGACAAACGTCGAGGATAGATGGAGGTAGTTCTTCGTCACTTGATGCCATCTAAATCACTGAATTATTTTTTAATTCGTAAGTAAAGATAAATTTTAAAGTGTGTGCCGTGCTTCTTGACAATAATTGCTTTGTTTGACATCGTTGCTATGCCTTTAAAATATTAAAACCTGTACATAACAGGTATTTAGGCATCGCATTGAATTTAATTCGGTGTTATTAGATCGTCGTTATGCTAACCAATTATATAGAAAGTTTGGTTTTGACAACCTTGTCAAAGATTTAATTTGTGTATGTATTTTTATATTAATTCAATTAATTGATTAAGATTTGGTCATTTTTAAATGCTCGTAGAAAAAATATTGTTCCTAACTCTTGCAGAAAGTCTCTTTTCCGCACTCGACTGCTTGCCGAACTCCGCTTCGCTTCGTTCGGCAAACTGCAATCGCGTGCGGAAAAGTATGACTTTCTGCACTTGTTAGGAAAATAACTATTACGTTTCTCAGAAGTTATTTAAAATTCCAGAGCTATTTGACACACACAAAAGAGACGCATGATTTATCAGATAAATGGTTTAAGCTATGTGATGCTATAAATCTAAATTATGCTGACCTAAAAGATGAACTTAAAGTACTTTCCACGATTGTGAAGCCCAAGAGTTCACATCGTTGCTATGCCTTTAAAATATTAAAACCTGTACATAACAGGTATTTAGGCACCGCATTGAATTTAATTCGGTGTTATTAGATCGTCGTCATGCTAACCAATTATATAGAAAGTTTGGTTTTGACAACCTTGTCAAAGATTTAATTTGTGTATGTATTTTTATATTAATTCAATTAATTGATTAAGATTTGGTCATTTTTAAATGCTCGTAGAAAAAATATTGTTCCTAACTCTTGCAGAAAGTCTCTTTTCCGCACTCGACTGCTTGCCGAACTCCGCTTCGCTTCGTTCGGCAAACTGCAATCGCGTGCGGAAAAGTATGACTTTCTGCACTTGTTAGGAAAATAACTATTACGTTTCTCAGAAGTTATTTAAAATTCCAGAGCTATTTGACACACACAAAAGAGACGCATGATTTATCAGATAAATGGTTTAAGCTATGTGATGCTATAAATCTAAATTATGCTGACCTAAAAGATGAACTCAAAGTACTTTCCACGATTGTGAAGCCCAAGAGTTCACATCGTTGCTATGCCTTTAAAATATTAAAACCTGTACATAACAGGTATTTAGGCACCGCATTGAATTTAATTCGGTGTTATTAGATCGTCGTCATGCTAACCAATTATATAGAAAGTTTGGTTTTGACAACCTTGTCAAAGATTTAATTTGTGTATGTATTTTTATATTAATTCAATTAATTGATTAAGATTTGGTCATTTTTAAATGCTCGTAGAAAAAATATTGTTCCTAACTCTTGCAGAAAGTCTCTTTTCCGCACTCGACTGCTTGCCGAACTCCGCTTCGCTTCGTTCGGCAAACTGCAATCGCGTGCGGAAAAGTATGACTTTCTGCACTTGTTAGGAAAATAACTATTACGTTTCTCAGAAGTTATTTAAAATTCCAGAGCTATTTGACACACACAAACGAGACGCATGATTTATCAGATAAATGTTTTAAGCTATGTGATGCTATAAATCTAAATTATGCTGACCTAAAAGATGAACTCAAAGTACTTTCCACGATTGTGAAGCCCAAGAGTACACCTCTAGAGACCCTGAAAATGATTAGAGAGTATGATTTTGATTTCGCACCCAACGTTAGTGTTGCTTTGAGGATTTTATTAACCCTACCAGTGACAGTGTCCTCTGGAGAGAAAAGCTTTTCAAAGCTAAATATAATAAAAAATTACTTAAGATCAACTATGTTCCAGGAACGTTTGAGAGCTCTAGCGACAATCTCTATTGAACACGAAATAGCCGAGTCCCTGGATCTTGGAGAAATAATAAAAGAGTTTTCCCGTGCCAAGATAAGAAGAGTGCTACTTACTTCAAAAAGTAAGTGTGTAATTATGGATATGGATAGTGAGTTTTTGGATATTAAAACATGTTAATATACAGTAATGTAGTAAAATCTCACGAAAATACTGCAAATACATATATGTGTTTTTGAGCGTGTATCGTTCAAATACAGTAGAAAATGGCATATTGCCATTGACACATCATGTATAACACATCAATAAAAATACAATCTTAAGTAGGGGGCGGGGGGCGCGTTCGCCGATCTTGCCCAGGGCGGCAAAATCCCTAGGGCCGGGCCTGCCTTTGCTTTACCACGTAGTTATTAATCAACCTGTAGAATTCGGAGCTAGAGAAAGAGCTAGAAGTACGGATATACGACTAGGTAAGAAATAGAAAAATAGAATAAAACAGTGGCGTGCGGTGACATTTTCGGAAAAGGAAGCGATTCAATAAGGGTTTAACAAATATTTTCTTACGAGGGTCGAGATCAAAACATATACCTACTTAATAGGTGTATACCTAATGTATTACCTGTTAACTTATATCGACTAAAAACAAGAACTACAAAAAATTAGGTATAGTGTTTAACCCAGTCTGAGAGACATGCACACGCCTTGAGAATGAGATTCGGGTGATACAAATTCATTGAGGCAATGGTAATCGTACTGAATTAAATAGATACATACCTCTGTGGGAGATTTTAATGAATTATAATTAGACATATTAAAATTACATAATTCTACATATGTTTATTTCTTTAAAATTTTCAAAGTGATAATTCATTTGTTGTAGAATATTATCAAAAATTTCGATGTATAATCGTCGATAGATCTCTCTTTCGCCGACAATATCAATCATCATTATTTTTCTTTTATGTTCGAAGCCCATATTTTCAGCTTTATCCCAAAATTTTTAAACAGCTCATCATCAAAAAGTCATCAAATTGTCTTATACAAAATGCAATGTCACTTGACTTCTTCTGTAAAATGTCGTAGGTACTATAAAATATCAGTAAAAGGAAAAATCTCAAAATGTCAAATAAAATATTAGTAAAAATATTAAGCAAAAAATTGAAATCGAGCCATTTGTACCTAAATACCTACCCCTTATAGCAGCAGTAACAGACTCCGCATCTCGTTTTCGAATCGGAAGCGGTCGGACGAGCGCTTCTAGGCGTATCAAAATTCGCGTGAAAGGAACATGACTAGCGAGTGAGGTTATTAAACCCTAACCAGTTTTTGAACGGGACAAATGCATGAAAAGCAGCGATTTTGAGATGCGCTTCCGTCAGGACCGGACTGAATCGTTGAATTGTGTGCTTATTTGAGACCGTTCGTATGCGATCAAATTTTAATAATGTTTCAATGCCTATTAGTTACATAATAGATTACTTAGATTAGGGAAACATTGTTGAGAATTAAATACTAATTAATAATATATGTATTTTCTTATATGGAAGTATAGGGAAGCACCGCTTCCCCCGCTTCCATGGACCGCACGCCTCTGGAATAAAACAATAATATAAGGTGAATAACAACAAATAGAGTAGTAAATACGGCGAAAGACGGTTCCCAATAGGAAGACCACGAAAACGATGGAACGATAACTTACTGGAGGCACATTGATAAATAGATAAAAGGAAAAAAGGCAGTCATGTGTACACAAAAAGAAGAGGAAGAAAATAAATATCCTTAATACTTCAAAAGTGAACCAGATTGCATTCTTTTATTAAAATATCATCAATATAATCACAATAATCAATATGTTCACATAACGCATTTGCGCACCATTAATTAACGCTGTAGAAAATATGTAATTAATTATTCAAATTATGTTAATTTATGAGACTATAAATATATTTATAAACAATACGTTTTATATGCCTAATCACCGTTTCTGCCATCCACAATCAGTTACTGTTGCCTCTGCAGCTGTAACAAATTCGAAAGTATACGCTGAAACTATAGAAAATTGCAGTTTAGCATTCAACACAAGCTGTATAATTACCTCTTGAATATAATTAGATTTTATTTGGGTCTAGGAAAGCGACAGTGCGTGCAAAAAATTGCTAGTTACATGCCAATATTTTATTAATTTACAATTTGTTGCAATTATTTATTGACTATATTACCGTTCAGTTGCTACGTTTGAACGCTATGAATAATAAGTAAAATAATTACAGTTTTACATTACTATAAATAGGAATAAATTTTGATATCTTAAAAAATTTAGATACGAAACATTTTTGTTTTTTTTTTTAATTGACAACCCATTTTATTACAGGCTGCATTTATTACAAAGTAAGCATTAAGTAGGAATATTTATGTCGGTTAAACTGTTGACATGTAGCGAACATATCCATTAATATGCTGCTATTAATGCTTAGTTAGTATATTGAACTGTTATTGGGTATGGGAAAAACATGATTAGCACTACACTTTTTGTGTGCTCACACTAAATCACTAGGTACTTTACCTTTTAACCTATGCACCGTACGTATCTGCATCAGGCATCAATTTCCTTGCTACCAAGGTATATTTAAAATCATCCTTTATATTTTGGAATGAAACCTTTGTATAATTTCTATAATAGAATTTGTTGCTGTTCCCCACAGTTCTATCCCACAGATCCATACCGGCTTCAACACCGCTTTCTTCTTCTTCAGGTGCCGTCCTCGTTCCGAAGTTTGGCTATCATCAAGGCTATGCGTATTTTTGATACCGTAGATCTAAATAATTGGCAGCTGCTGCACTTGTACCAATCTCTTAAATTCTTCAACCATGAATGTTTTCTTCTGCCAATGGATCTTTTACCTATTATTTTTCCCTGAATAATTAATTGTAGTAGCTGGTACTTTTGTCCCCTCATTATATGTCCCAAGTATTGCAGTTTGTGCTTTTTAATAGTAAGCGCAAGTTCTTTTTCTTTCCTCATCCTTCGCAACACTTCCATGTTTGTCACTCTCTCTGTCCACGATATTCTCAGTATCCTGCGGTACATCCACATCTCGAATGCTTCTATTTTCCTTGTATCGATCTTTTTCAGTGTCCAAGCTTCCATTCCATAGAAAAGAACTGACAGCACGTAACATCTCATCAGGAGAATTTTAAGATTTAAACTTAGCTCTCTTCCGCATAAAACTGTTTTCATTTTGGTAAAAGTAGCTCTAGCTTTTTCTATTCTGATCTTGATTTCTTCAGAGTTGTCGTTGTTTTCATTAATCACAGTTCCCAGGTAATTATATACACCTGCACCTGTATTATAAACACCGCTTTGTACAGGAGTAATTTATTTTGAGTTAAGTGTGAGTGTTTTCCTAGTAGCCAGTATATGTATGTCTCTCGCTTTATGACCCATTTCCAGTTGTTTTGTTTTAGAAAATATGTGTTTTTTCCAGGTCAGTTTTCTATCCAGGTGAATCCCAAGGTACCTACTTTAGATACGTCACCTTTCTGTAACATGAATCAACTTTTGCTCATTCGGTTTAATTCTGTATTTTTTTTAACTATTTTTCGACTTCATGTTATTTTTCAGGAGTTCTGATGCGATGTGTGGATTCTTGTTGGAGCATAAGAAGGCCGTATCATCTGCAAGTGTAGCTAGTGTAGCTGTTGTTGTGGCATGTGATGTTGGCAGGTAGGTAGTGTAGAGCAGGTACAGGATAGGCCTCAGTACACTTCCCTGTGTGACTCCTGCTGTTATGGGTTGGAGTTCTCTTATTTCATTATCGTATTTGACTCCAAAACGTCTATTTGCAAGGTATGACTTTAGTAGTGTGTAATAGTTTAGAGGTAAACAACTCCTCAGCTTATAGAGCAACCCGTGGTGCCATACCGTGTCAAACGTTTGTCATATGTCTATGAACAGAGAGGGACAATATCTGGATGCCTCGAGGTCTTTATGAATTCCGTTTACTACTCGATGTACTTGTTGAATAGTAGAATATTTCTGCCTGAATCCAAATTGGTGAGTTAGAATTATTCCCTTGTCTTATAGGAGAGGTATTAATCTTGTTAGTAACAGTTTTTCGAACACTTTGGAGAGCACTGGTAGTAGGCTGATGGGCCGGTATAATTTCACACTTTCAGGTGGTTTACTTTATTTTAAAATGGGTGTTATGCTAGCTACTTTCCATTGTGGTGAGAAATAGCTGATTTTCGTTATTGAATTCAATAGTTCTGTTAGATATGTACTGTTATATTTCTATTTGATATGAAAATTAAATTTTGATAATTATAGACAAAATTCAATTTAATATAAAATATTTTTAATTTTCTCAACCACGGGCATATAAATTTAGAACAACCTGTATACAACAAATTGTTGTATTTAATTTTAAGAAGTGATTAAACGAAACTCGGGACAATGCGCTTAAAATAAAACTCAAGTGAAATCGATAATAGGTCATTATCGTTGTTCGCGGAAGGTTCGATCATTAGCCGATGCTAAATAAGACTTAGTGGAAGTAGATAATAGATCATTAAATTTTGTAATTAGTAGAAAGTAATTTTAGAATGGGAATTAACTATTTTTCTTTTGAAATCCATTAAGCATATTTAGAAAGATTAAAAATTGGTTTTGAGGAATACTGCGAATGAGAGTTGGTGGTGGAAGTTTGATTTGTGAATCTGGAAGGGATATTTAGAAAGTAGGGGAATGAATGACAAATAGAGATCAGAATGTTTTGAGCTGTCGAGAAGTGAAGTCCAGTAGTAGACGGTAGTGTACGGAGAGTGAGAAAGCCGGTGTAGTTCCGTGAGTGTGGAGTATCTATCGTGGAACGAGAGGTAGGCCAGGTTGAGAGTAAAAGAACCTCCTTGAGCCAAGAGTTCCCGGTAGCTGATTGCAGTTTCGAAAAAGGTAGAACACAGCATCACGGGAGAAGCAGGAAACGAGAGCTATACGAGCTAGTTTCAGAGGAGAACATTACTGGAAGCCAGGACGAGGTTTTGATTGCAGCCAAGGATAGCAGGAAACGGGTCTTGTGTGAAGACATTCTCAGTTCACCAGAAAAAGGTCAGTCTCATTTGTTTGGACATGAATGTATGGGTTTTTCGTATTAAATACCACATTTAAAATTGAAGAAACATAATCAATAATATCAGAAAAGCTTCATCAAACTTAAATAGAATTGTTGCTAATAAATCATAATAGTTAAATGTTAATAAAAACTTTCAATTGGAAACCAAAAGGAAATAAGATTCCCATGTGTAAATGTTATGTTTAAGAATAATAAGATATAGTAAATATTAAGCAGTGATTACCATTTAAATAAAATAAACAATATTTTGATTACAATTGTAACCCATATGTGTGTATTATTTTACTCTTTTCTTTCCTATCCCGATTAGGAACCATTGAGAAATACTTAGAAGCCACGAGAGTAAGTAATTAATTTTATAATTCGCCTTAGATTGAAAACATATTGATATGTGATCTGGTAAATTAATTAGATTATGATTAATGCATTGATTAAATTAAATGACATATAAGAATATTATCTCATATCAATAATCAAGATCACATCAACTGTCGTCCAACGTGGAGGGCATTGAAAAGTATTTCTAGTGGCAAATTTGAAGGATAGAGAGAGTAAAGCCGGTATTTGAAAATTTATATGCCTGTGGTAAAAAGTGAGATACTTACATTTGATAACATAAAATTTTAGATCTCTTTAGGTACAAGTTTTACATAACTGATTTAATATTTTATTTTTTACGATATTTACATTTGATATATTTATTGACAATTTATAATATTTGGGTGAGAAAAAGTCGTCTTGGTAACATACTAGTAAAATTTCATATTTGGCGGGGACAGTACTTCTTGAAAACAAATTTCTGTGACAAGAAGCCAAAGCAAAGACAACAAAAAACAAAAAGAACATTCAAATCAAGAGAATAATTCAGACCAAGAAGATATTTTAGACACGACAATCATGGCATCAGAACAGCAAGAATTATCAGGAATAGATAAATTATTACAAATGATGCAACTCCAGTCACAAAGAATGGAACAGAAGATGGATGAAACACAACAAAAACTGGATGACAATCAAAGAGAAACAAAACTAACAATGGATAAAAATCAGGAAGAAACATCAAAGAAAATGGATGAATCACAACAAAAAATGGATCAAAAAATGGAGGAAACACAACGAAAAATGGATGAAACACAACAAAAATTGGATCAAAAAATGGATGAAACACAACAGAAAATGGATGAAACACAACAAAAAATGGATGAAACACAACAAAAATTGGATCAAAAAATGGATGAAACACAACAAAAAATGAAACAAGCAATAGAAGAGAACAACAAGAAAATGGAGGAACGCATAGAAAAGGAAGTAAAAGGATGTTTAACAACAATGAAAAACGAGATGAAAGAACAAGAAATGAAAATTCAAAATAAAATAAAGGAGATAACGAATTGCCAGAAAAAAGAAATGGAAAGTTTGGAAAACAAGTTGCAAAACGCTATTCAAGCAGACATAGAAGAAGTGGAAAGAAAGATTGCGGAAATCAATACGCAACAGAATGTCGGAGAAAGAAGAGAAATGGTTATACATAGCACAGATGACGTGAAGATAAGGTTTGGCGGGGATGTAAGAAGATTACACCCAGTGCCGTTCATAAATAGCCTGAAAAAGAAAATACAGCACATCGGACATTTCGAAACAGCAAAAGAAACTATCAGAAACCATCTAAAATATGAAGCAGGCCTATGGTTCGATTGCAAAGAAGAAGAATTTGACAGTTGGCAACAATTTGAACAAAAATTTTTGAATTATTTCTGGGGAAAAGTCCAACAATTGGAAATTAACAAGGAATTGCAAAATGGGAAATACAATGATAGGATGGGTATATCAGAAAGGACATATGCATTACAAATTTACTATAACGCAAAACATTTACAATATAATTACTCATCGGAACAATTAGTCGAACTGATTGCAAGACATTTCGAAGAAACGCTGGAAGACCATATCACATTGCAAAACTACAAAGACATAGATAGTTTATGCCAATTCCTACAAATAAGAGAATCACGTTTAAGAGAAAGAAAATCAAGAAGGTCGCGAGAAGATTACAGGCCCCGAGAAACACAGGATTACAGAGATAGAAATCAAAATAGGAGGGACTATACAAGACGAGATTTTAATCCCAAAAGGGAAAACGAAAATAGAGACAACGGAAGAGGAAATTATGAACAAAGAAATAGGCAATGGAATGAGGACAGAAATCGAGAATACCAGAATAGAAACACCACACTCGCAAATCAAGAAAACAGAAATAATGGTAGACAAAATGAACAGGGATATCGAGAAAACCGAAACAGATCCGACAGACCAAGAGAAAATAGAAGAGAAGTAAATAATACCCAGACAGATGAATATGACGGAGAGAGACATTATGACGAAAATATAAACAACGATGAGCAACCGGCGTCTTTTCACGACGGCGCTCACTAAAAACCAAAAATCAAACAGGAATCTTTTGTAACCCCAAGGAGTTTATTAAATTGGCAAGAAACAACGAAAAGAAAAATGGAGTTAATTTAAAATTTGTGGATGGATTTATCAACGAGAAACCAATTAAAATTATGATAGACACTGGATCTGAAATATAACATTGGTCAACAGAAAACTAATAGAAGAAGTTAACTTAACAAATTTAATTTACAAAATACCTAGGGTAAATTTAGTGGGCGCAAACAAACGGACATTGGCAACTATAAATGAAGGCATACGAGTAATGGTACGACTGGGTAAGAAGATGTATGCACTACAATGTGTAATAATGCCAAACATGTCACATGACATGATAGTAGGAGTTGACGAATTGGCAGAAAAACATGTAGTGATAGATTTTAAAAATAATACGATGAATCTAACAGAAGAAAAAGAAGAAGAACAGAACAAGGAACAGGAGAAACAAAATACGGACGAATCAGGTAAAGAACAAACAGTGGAAATGAATTTGGCAACGAAGCAAGGACAAAGAAGAAAAGGGAGAAAAAGTCAGAAAAAGACAAAAGAAAATGAAACCTGTGGCTCCTCAAAAGAAGAGTTGAGCCCAGAAGAAGAAAAATTGAGAGTATCAAAAGCAAAAGAAAACTGGGATTCCTCAAAAGAAGAGATGAGCTCAGGAGAAGAAGAAATAAAGCTAACAAATGAAAGCGAAAAAGATATGATCGAAACAGTGGCATTTGAAGAGGAGGCATATGAAAACGAGGATGCAGAATACACGGTAAAAGTATGTGAAAAATCTGAGGAAAAAGACAGAAGATTGATATGGGAAAAAGGGAAAGACAACATAATAGCCGACACTCTAACACAGGATGAGGACACTGAAAATAAGGAAACAATTACTCTACAGGTGGGACTAATTAGAGTAATACAAGAAGAAGGGGTATAAGACGTAGATTAAAGTAAGGAAATATACAGGGAGTTGATTTTGCCTCGAGAAAATTTATTTAAAAAATGCAGATAAATTTTATCGAATACAAGGCGGGGATTTGTTATATTTCTATTTGATATGAAAATTAAATTTTGATAATTATAGACAAAATTCAATTTAATATAAAATATTTTTAATTTTCTCAACCACGGGCATATAAATTTAGAACAACCTGTATACAACAAATTGTTATATTTAATTTTAAGAAGTGATTAAACGAAACTCGGGACAATGCGCTTAAAATAAAACTCAAGTGAAATCGATAATAGGTCATTATCGTTGTTCGCGGAAGGTTCGATCATTAGCCGATGCTAAATAAGACTTAGTGGAAGTAGATAATAGATCATTAAATTTTGTAATTAGTAGAAAGTAATTTTAGAATGGGAATTAACTATTTTTCTTTTAAAATCCATTAAGCATATTTAGAAAGATTAAAAATTGGTTTTGAGGAATACTGCGAATGAGAGTTGGTGGTGGAAGTTTGATTTGTGAATCTGGAAGGGATATTTAGAAAGTAGGGGAATGAATGACAAATAGAGATCAGAATGTTTTGAGCTGTCGAGAAGTGAAGTCCAGTAGTAGACGGTAGTGTACGGAGAGTGAGAAAGCCGGTGTAGTTCCGTGAGTGTGGAGTATCTATCGTGGAACGAGAGGTAGGCCAGGTTGAGAGTAAAAGAACCTCCTTGAGCCAAGAGTTCCCGGTAGCTGATTGCAGTTTCGAAAAAGGTAGAACACAGCATCACGACAGAAGCAGGAAACGAGAGCTATACGAGCTAGTTTCAGAGGAGAACATTACTGGAAGCCAGGACGAGGTTTTGATTGCAGCCAAGGATAGCAGGAAACGGGTCTTGTGTGAAGACATTCTCAGTTCACCAGAAAAAGGTCAGTCTCATGTGTTTGGACATGAATGTATGGGTTTTTCGTATTAAATACCACATTTAAAATTGAAGAAACATAATCAATAATATCAGAAAAGCTTCATCAAACTTAAATAGAATTGTTGCTAATAAATCATAATAGTTAAATGTTAATAAAAACTTTCAATTGGAAACCAAAAGGAAATAAGATTCCCATGTGTAAATGTTATGTTTAAGAATAATAAGATATAGTAAATATTAAGCAGTGATTGCCATTTAAATAAAATAAACAATATTTTGATTACAATTGTAACTCATATGTGTTATTATTTTACTTTTTTTTTCCTATCCCGATTAGGAACCATTGAGAAATACTTAGAAGCCACGTATGTAAGTAATTAATTTTATAAAAAGCCCTGAGATTGAAAACATATTGATATGTGATCTGGTAAATTAATTAGATTATTATTAATGCATTGATTAAATTAAATGACATATAAAAATATTATCTCAGATCAATAATCAAGATCACATCAGTACATATATCCTTTTTCCGGCAGCTCTTGTAATATTTGTCTTGTGATGAGGCCGTACCCTGGGGCTTTTTTAGTTTGTTTGTTCAGTTAGGTATATCTATCTAGTTGTTTTATGTATTCACTGAATTGTAGATTCTTTTTCGTTGTTATCATTTCTTTAAGCTCCTCTAGAGCATTATTCAACTACGTTTTTGTTTGTGCCGATCTAGTTGCTTGCCACTAGTTTCCTGAGTTTTCTTTTCTGGATTGCCTCTACAGCTGTAACAATTTGGAAAGTATAAACTGCAACCATAGAAAATTGCAGTTTAGCATTCAACACGAGCTGTATAATTACCTCTTGAATATAATTAGATTTTATTTGGGCCTAGGAAAGCGACAGTGCGTGCACAAAATTGCTAGTTACATGCCAATATTTTATTAATTTACAATTTTTTGTTGCAATTATTTATTGACTATATTACCGTTCAGTTTGAACGCTATAAATAATAAGTAAGATAATTACAGTTTTAAATTACTATTAATAATAGGAATAAATTTTGATACTAAATATTTTTGTTTTTTTTTATTGACATCCTACACTCACCGCACAAAATTCCGCCACCCAAAATTTTTAGTCAGTCGCTTTTACGTTTAAACGCTATGAATAATAAGTAAAATAATTACAAACAGTTTTAAATTAATAAGAAATATTTTGATATTTTAATATTTAGATGCCAAACAAAGAATAAATTCGAAAACAATGGCAAAACGAAGAATAACGCCAACTCTCATTTTACGCCATTTTCTCTTTTATTTTCTTTTTGTGTCTATTATTTTTCCATTAATTAATAAAAGAAAAACCACTTTTACAAGAGGTAGCTGACAACTAAGCTAGACCAACATAGAGAAGATTCAAACAAAAAATAGGAAACTACGGAAATCAATAAAAATGGAAAAGAACAGGTCTTGTCTGTTTTTTCAATGCGCCTCCAGTAAATTGTCATTCCATCTTTTTTGTGGTCTTCCCACTGATCGTCTTCCTATTGGGGAACCGTCTCTTGCCGTCTTTACTACTCTATTTGTTGTCATTCGGCTTATGTAGTCATTCCATTCTACTCTTCTGTTATTCTACTCTGCTGTTTTTAGTATTTTTTTGTCCTTTCTGTATCAGGTCGTGTTTTTGCCGCGTAT
Source organism: Diabrotica virgifera virgifera (assembly GCF_917563875.1). Lineage (NCBI taxonomy): Eukaryota > Metazoa > Arthropoda > Insecta > Coleoptera > Chrysomelidae > Diabrotica > Diabrotica virgifera. Next base: position 63,415,536 of record NC_065449.1, on the reverse strand, counting down.
GACATTATTGGTCTGATGACTATTTCGTAAATTCTGCCTTTTATTTCTTTTCCGAAATTTTTATTTCTCCGTATTGTTTCATTCAGGGAACCTGCGGCTCTATGCACTTTGCTTTATTCACTTGATCTTCTACTTCTGTTTCGAGCTTTCCTTAGCTATCCTAAATTCACAATCAAGATGCAGTAGAAATAAACAAACCAAGACACTTCAATGTTACGAGGAGCACCCTCGAATCATGATTTACAATGTATAAACTTTGTAAATCATGATCTGAGATTTATACAATGTATAGGGGAGAGTTGGATAAAACGGGATAGTCGGATAAAACGGGATACCTAGCCTATAGACCCAACTAGTGCTGCTATCAATCGGACAAGGACGAAAACTTGTTCTTAGTCGTCATTTTAACATTCTCAGTTCGTTTTACCTCGATGCCACTATTTGATGAAAAGTTGTTGTGGTTAGAATTATTTGACTCTATTTTTTTGGTACCTTTTACTTTTAAGTGCGTTGTTTTCTACATTATATTGCCTACATATATAAACATATAATTCCGGTGACTATTACACTTACTTAAGCACTCATTAACGAATATTCTCATGTGTAGTAGTGTAGTCTATCTAATTTTACTTTCACGTTTAGGCAGGAGCCATTTTTGTTTTGAAAAATGTCTGAGTTGGACAAAACGGGACACTAATAAATTGGATAAAATGGGATACAGTTTCATATGTCCCATTTTATCCACCTATTTATTTGTTGGCCTATTAATTTTTTAAATAGCGATAAAGCGTGTTCTCATACTGCAGAAAAGAACAACATATTTTTATGTGACTTTTGTTCTGATATACGTACCTATTCCTAAATAAAAGGTCTTATTTCCTATTTTGCAATAAAACATAAAAAGGCCTATTTTTAAGTATCTGACTACTGAAGATATTGTTTTTTCAAAGGTAAATTTTGCTTTGCAGTCTTATGTCTACTTAATTATACTTTTTAGATCATTTTATGCAAAAAATTAAATATTGTGAACCTATCCCGTTTTATCCAACCTTGGTATGCTAAAACGGGATGTGTAAGACTTTAATAAATATTTTTTTTACTATTTTACAGTCATTAAAAATAGCTAAAAATATGTTTTTTGTGTGCTTCAGTAAATGTTATATCTATAAAAAATAATAATATGATAATTTCTTTAACATTTTTTCCGTAATAAAAATAAACAAGAATGGTATCCGGTTTTGTCCAACTCTTCCCTATACATTGAAAATCATAATTTGGGAGTGCTCCTCGTAACATTGAATTGTCTTGGTTTGTTTATTTCTACTGCATCTTGATTGAGAATTTAGTACAGATGGTGTGATGCCCAGATATCATGACTTGTTCTATTATGTGATCATCCAGCTCTAATTTATCTACATCTTAGTTCATTTGTTATATCCATGCATTTGGTTTTTTTTTTGGAAACATGTTAAATTTTATGGCGGTTATATTAAATCGGTGCAGTATACGCTGTAAATCATCTTTATTTTGAGATATTAGTATTGCATCTTCTGCATTGCAGATTATTTTAAGTTGTTTTTCTCATTTTTTTATTAATAGTGGACGTAATAAATAATGTTAGTAAGCGAAGATAACTATTTCAACATCTATATATGATAACATTTTTACTGCTCTGTTGTGTCAATGAGATTAAGATAGCTATGTAGGTAAACAATGTTCTGAAAGGACATGGTACATGAAGAAGAAGAAGTTGTGTCAATCAGCGCTGCTCAACAAGTTTTAGGAATTGTGCGGACTATAATATACGGTATTTATACAGTGAATTTATGAATAAATAAACATGTTTTAATGATTTTTGTTTAATTTCTTGTGACGTATAATGTAGTTTTACCGAATAATCAAAGTTATGACTTAACAAGAATATATTACTATTAAAAAAATTAGGTTTTTGAAAAATAAAGCATTTTGTTGATGGTTAAAAATTAAATGATCTGGTATTATTTTAATTTCTTAGTGTGAATTACATAGTAAAATGGTCAATCCGCCAAAATGTTATTTAATTATATTAAAATTATTATTCACTTTACACTAATAATGTGCAAACGAAAACATCACCAAAAATATTAATTAATAAATCAGATTAAATTATGTTTAAGTTTATTTATTATTTAATTTATTTAATTTTTAGTTTACTAGCAATCTTAACAATTAATAATTAGTACTTAGCATGTTTATAATGTATTAAACTGAATGATTACAATATTTAAAATGTCATTAAGAAAATAAATTTTATATATTATTGTGTGTAATAAATTATATTACAAACATTATATTAATTTCATTTGCGTTTTTTATCAGTAAAGTTACTGAAGGTTTTCAGGGCGCATATGAAATGCCTCCCGCAGAAGGGTTTCTTACCTGTCGCTAAAATGGTCACATACGAATTGCCTCCTAAGCTCTAAATAAATTACATGCTTCTAATCTTTATGTGAAGGTGAGACGTTGCCACATCTTCGTCCCTTTGGAGATTTTCGGCAAAATTGGTATTTTGTTATTTAATTTATTTTATTTTCAACCTTTATGTATTAAATGTTATTGACACTAGGCAGTATTAATAAATTTCAACTAACTTATACGTATATAATTAGTTTTATAACCATTATAATAACTATTATTTTTTGTTATTAATAATTTCACAAAAAATACAAAGACATAGGTAATAAGTATTTTATAGATTTATTAAAAATAACATCACAAAAAACTTATTTGGAAAATATTACAAAATGTGTATACAAATATAAAATTACAAAATATTTTTCCTAAATTTACTTATATGATACTACTTTGACAAATTCTAATCCATTTATTTTACATTCTCTTAATTCTAAAATTTTTTCACATAGAAAGTTTATTTTTGCTGTACTTTCCGCAACAATTTCTTTTTGGTGTAGAAACAGAATTCATTTTAATGTAGGTATTTATTTGAAATTGTAAAATTATATCAATAAAATTATTAATGTTAGGATGAGGGCAGTAGAAAGAAGAATTATACTTGGAATAAAAACTTTCGCATGGGTTTGTGGTTCTTTGTAAGGATGAAGAGTGCTCAGCCCAAAGATGTGGAGGAAATGTCGAATTTTCAAATATGTAATTATGCATTAACTGCATTAAGAATTTAAAAAATCAAAATAGATAGTACCTATTTAAATTATGATTTGGCAACATTGTGTCATTATACAGAGATTAAATAGACAAAATATCAGCCTAAATGATTAACGGAACGGAGGCATTTCGATTGTACCTAGGAGGCATTTTATGTATGAAAATATTTACCTGAAACAGCGGGAGGCATTTCGATAACGCCGGGTTTTCACCTACTATTTCGTTGAACCTCCATCGATTGTCACGCAAATTAGTGAGTAGTTAGAAACTTTACCTTTGTTTCAAGAAACAAAGGTAATGTGACATGGTGCCAACTTGCGGTTTTACCATGGGGGTGACATTAACGTAACCCCATACATACAGGATACAAGGATAAATTCTAACCAAAATTTGTTATATGAAGTTAGTAAAATAGATCAATACTTTTCTTGAAAAAATGCGTGTTTTAAAGCAGTTTTTTATAAATAACTTAAAAACTATGAGTTTTTACAAAAAAGTGATAATCATCCAAATTGAAGCTAATACGTAGGTAATCCAATAAACTTCTTATTTAAGAAATCTTTTCCTATTAATTTATTCAATTTTAATTGGGATGCTAATTAGGGGGTAATTTTCACGATTTTTTTTACCAAAAAAATGGGACCAACTTTAATTTGAGTGTAACTCGCTTACTTTTGATGCTAGAAACTTTTTTAATAAAGCTTTCTTCGAACACTTTAAAACAGTTGTGATGAGTTTTCCTAAAAAAATGCTTCATTTTTGGTTAGGTACCTATTTCACGTTGAAACTAGTGAACTACTTTTCATTAGCTACAACTCTGCTTCGCTGGGTCTATAGACTTTATATATCTACCTACACTATTTCTTTCCTTTTTTATAAGCTACATTTTTGCTAAGAACATTTTTTCGGTAAAATACTGAGTTTTTGAGTTATTTGCGAAAAACCGTCTGAAAAGGTGGATTTTTTGTTGAAAAATGAACATATCGACTTGCAAATAACTCAAAAACTATTGACTTAGTGAGAAAACTGTATAGAACAAAAGTTGCTTAGACTCAGTCAGTTTATTCATTTCCGGATTATTTTGGACGTAAGTTTTTCACCCCTGAGAAGGGGTGGTACTCGTCCCCAGGGCGAGTACCAGCCTCCAGGGTCAGTACTCGCCTCCAGAGTCGTCTCCAGTACTCTCCCCTATGGCCAAAAGCACATATCAGCACATCACTTTTTTCTTTGACATGTTACCTACCTATGTGTAACAAATTTTATATCAATCCAAGCGGTTCTTTAAAATTCGTGTTTAAAATATCGCAAAAAAGGTTTTGGACCGTGAGTGAATGGACTATTATAACAAATAAATTTATTGTGATTTAAATTTCGAAACTAATGTAATTTAAATAAGCAAAAATTGGGCTCAACCGGGATTTGAACCCGGGACCTCTCGCACCCAAAGCGAGAATCATACCCCTAGACCATTGAGCCGACATACTTAAAAAAAAAGAATTAATTCGTTATTTATTTAAATAAACTATCGAAGGTGAGTGAAAGTAATGATATACAATCTAGTAAACGTGAGATTTTTGAAGTGTTTTAATGTCTGAAGGTCATCGTTACTAAATAATTACTAGATAAAACAAATATAAGCATACATGGCGGCTCAATGGTCTAGGGGTATGATTCTCGTTTTGGGTGCGAGAGGTCCCGGGTTCAAATCCCGGTTGAGCCCGTATTTTACTGCATTTTAATATAGTCCAGGGGCCAGGATTGTTTCGTGACCGAACAAAGATCACGGAGTTTTATAGTGTATTCTGATGTATGTATTCTGACCCGCTGAACAGTGGCGCACCTAGAATTATCCTCTGGGGGGTTGGGTTGGGTACCGACATTCTCTTGTATTGCTTGTGAGAGACAAGTTATATTTTCCTACTATTCTTTACATATTTTTTATATGCCCTGGGAGGGTTAACCACCAAAACCCCACCTGGGTGCGCCACCTCCGTGAATTCGAACTTAAAATTTGCTTTTGTGTCGAATGTGACGGGAATCTGTTATAAACAATTTATAGGCCTGGATCCCACGTATCAAAAAAAATTTATTCGTAGCAATCTGAAAATTTTTGTTAATAGCTGAACAGTGTCTAGACGGAAAAACAGACTACGAAAATGTCCCATGTATTTTGTTGGACACACAGAACTTTTAATTGATTTATTACCCTTTCATTAAAGTCTCATACAAAAATCAGACTGCTATTTATCACCAACAAAATTTCGGTCATTTGACATGTTCTATGTGTCGGGCTTATTAAAATGCCCAACATATTTGTCGGACAAACATTTTTTCATTTATTATATAAAGTTTTATATTGAATAAACTTAAAAACCACCTGCTAGTTTTCACAATAATAAACTTGTCAGGATGATAAGTTCCACAATTAAAATTACGTTCCACAATTAAAACTTCCCCTGTTCCAGTGTTCCCATGCATCAAAGTTTGTCCGACTAGACACTATTAAGCTATTAACAAATTTTCAGCTTGCTATTAATAAACTTTTTTTGGTGCGCGGGATCCAGGCCTATTAATTGTTTAAATGATTATAATTCGTAAACTAACAAAAATATAATGTATTTTTACAAAATGCAATTTCGTCGGTCTAATAAGCAAATTGCCTAAGTCACAAATTGAAAATTTTACAGGAGAGGAGATTTTTTAATTTTTAAACTAATCATTGTAAGCCAGTCGAACTTCTAGAATCTATTAATAATACATAAATAAAGAAGAATGAGTAAGACCAATGACTAAAACACCGCTAACTTACATTATTATGCTTCCAATTGGATTTCTCATTTTTTTTTCAAAAAATATACTGATTTTTAAATCGTAACTTTTTTATTTTTCATCTTAGAAAGTTTGGTAAAAAATAATTTTGTAGGTTGTTACAAGGTCTATAAGGCTATTAATATTAAATCCTTTTAAAATTCCCAGTCACAAAAAGAGGTGACATTGAAAGGGTTGGTAAAGGTGGTTTTTGCATATTATTACAAGATTTAATTGCCAATAGCCCACTCAATTTTTGCCGTAGAAAAAATTTTTGCAAACCATGTTCTTGGTAATTAAACAAGCTACAATTTCATATTTAAACATTTTCTCGTATCTCTGATGCTAATCTTTGTATTTTGTAGAAAAGGCCATTTTTTTCCAAACTACAAAAATTCGTTATTCGTTTTAACTCCATTTTTTTAAACTAATTATTCTAAGCCAATCAAACTTCTAGAACCTATTAATAATACATAAATAAAGAAGACCAAACAAGTTCATTGACTAATTTTAATTAGGTTGGTGATTATTGGGTTGCATCCGATCGCTTTTTCGCTGAAAAAAAATAGGGATTGACATTCTTTTCATTATAAGTCACTTAATTTTTGAGCTAGAGACTTTTTTTATTTCTGGAGATACTTTTTTTTTATTTTATGGCATAGACTTGGGTGTCAATTAGCCAGTCACAACTTTTTTGTTTTCTATTCATATATAAAGAAGGCAATGAGGTCCTTAGAGTTCCAAACTCTAGAACGACTGAATAGATTTTTATGAAATTTTCCACGTATATTCGTCCGGACCGATAATAGGTTGTTGTGTATTTTTCATATCCGTACGTCGTAACGGGGGCTGCCCCCCTAATATATTTTTTTATTTTTTTGGTCAAACTGTTTTTTCTTAATTTTTTGTGATGTGCAAGGCAAAGGTAAATACAACCCTTAATTTTCACTTTTCTATCTTCGACCGTTATTTTTGAATAGCCATCTAAAATTTTGCATCTTATATATAAAAATCAATTGCTGTTCGTGTGTCTCGCTCAAACTCGAGAATGGCTGGACCGATTTGGCTACTTTTGATATTGAATTATTTGTGGAAGTTCAGGGAAGGTTTATACGGTTTTATATTGTCATTTTAGTAGCCACCAAAATTTTTACAGCTATATGTATAAAATGCTGTTTTTACAGTGTTTGTTGCCATACTCCTCCGAAACGACTTGACCGATTTTTATGAAATTTGGCAAGTGTATTAGACCGGACTGGGAGTAGATCGTTACCTATATTTCATACCGTACGTCATAAGGAGGGTTGCCCCCCTGATATTTTTTTCTGTTTCTTCGTACAAACTCTTTTTTTATAATTTTGTACGATGTGGAACGTAAAGATACATACAACCCTAAATTTTCACTTTTCTATCACCAACTGTTATTTTTTAATAGTCATTTAAATATATTACATCTAAATAAACAAAAGAAAGTCGTGTTAGTTACCGACACCTAAACTCTAGAACGACTGAATAGATGTTTATGAAATTTTCCACGTATATTCGACCGGACCGATAATAGGTTGTTGTGTATTTTTCAAATCCGTACGTCGTAACGGGGGCTGCCCCCCTAATATATTTTTTTTATTTTTTTGGTCAAACTGTTTTTCTTAATTTTGTGTGATGTGGAAGGCAAAGGTAAATACAACCCTAAATTTTCACTTTTCTATCTTTGACCGTTATTTTTTAATAACCATCTAAAATTTTGCATCTTATATATAAAAATCAATTGCTGTGCGTTAGTCTCGCTAAAACTCGAGAATGGCTGGACCGATTTGGCTAATTTTGATGTTCAATTATTTGTGGAAGTTCAGGGAAGGTTTATACGGTTTTATATTGTCATTTTAGTAGCCACCAAAATTTTTACAGCTATATGTATAAAATGCTGTTTTTACAGTGTTTGTTGCCATACTCCTCCGAAACAACTTCACCGATTTTTATGAAATCTGACAAGTATATTAGATCGGACTGGGAGTAGGTTGTTAGCTATATTTCATACCCGTGCGTCATAAGGGGGGCTGCCCCCCTGATATTTTTTTCTATTTTTTCTGATTTTTTTTTTAAATTTTATATGATGTGGAACGTAAAGATACATACAACCTTAAATTTTCACTTTTCCATCGCTAACCGGTATTTTTTAATGGCCATTTAAATATTTTACATCTATATAAACAAAAGAAAGTCGTGACAGTTACCAACACATAACTCGAGAACGACTGAATAGATTTTTATGAAATTTTCCACGTATATTCGACCGGGCCGAGAATAGGTTGTTATGTATTTTTCATATCCGTACGTCGTAACGGGGGCTGCCCCCCTAATATATTTTTTTATTGTTTTGGTCAAACTGTTTTTTCTTAATTTTGTGTGATGTGGAAGGCAAAGGTAAATAAAAACCTAAATTTTCACTTTTCTATCTTTGACGGTTATTTTTTAATAGCCATCTAAAATTTTGCATCTTATGTATAAAAATCAATTGCTGTGCGTTAGTCTCGCTAAAACTCGAGAAAGGCTGGACCGATTTGGCTAATTTTGATGTTAAATTATTTGTGGAAGTTCAGGGAAGGTTTATACCTTTTTATATTGTCATTTTAGTAGCCACCAAAATTTTTACAGCTATATGTATAAAATGCTCTTTTTACGGTGTTTGTTGCCATACTCCTCCGAAACGACTTGACCGATTTTTATGAAATTTGGCAGGTATACTCCTTGCTTTCCAAACAGAACGGTCCTATTTTTGTCTCTCTAGCACAGTTCGTTTCCGAAATAGCGAAACGTAAGCCGTACAAATATTCTGAGTACAGAAGAGGAACGAACGGGAAATTTCATAAAAGAAAAGTGCAACAGATTAACTTTTGGACTTAAATTGAATAAAATATGATTTTTTTAATTCTACGAAATTTTCAAAAAATATTGCTTTCGCCTGGGCAAACCATCCAGTTTATTTATGTTTACTAGATGAACTAACCAAGAATATCGTGTATACTATTGCATGTATTAAATGGGCCTTGTTATGCAAAAAGCAACCAACCCACATTTTTGAGGCAAACGAGATAATGTCATATACCGATTTAAAAAGGTGTATTCTACATTGTGTAAAAAGCAGCCAAGCCATCCTAAAATTTTAACCATGAAAAATGCTTGCCCAAATTATTTCTGTTTAATAATAGTTGACTTAAGATTTAGCATAAGACAACCAACCCAGTTGGATTGTTTTTGTGATTGAACATACCTATTACATTTCACTGTCGAAAAGTACCAACCAAGTGGGTTGATATTATTATGCCGATTACGGTTCCTGCAATGCTGGATCAGTTTGTTTTTAACGTGTAAGTACTGACCAATATTATTTCCTGATTAAATATTAAAATATTTGTTGTGTTATATCTATTATATGAAGAAATCTGTAAATCTTAAAGTGAGAAATATGTTTAAATCAAGAACTGTATTGTTCTGAAGGACTTGCTCCAGTTAGCATTGCTTCCTATAAAAAAATATTCTACCGCAAGTTTAATTTAAAAACGAAAGCAATAAAGAAGGACACATGCAACATATGCGACAAACTTAAAATTGCAATCGATAATGAAAAAAATGTAGATGTGAAGGAAGAACTCCAGAGTAAGCATAATACCCCTTTGCAAGAAGCAAAAGAAGCTCAACACCTTCGCAGACAAGATTTTGAAAGGGCCAAACAAATGATGAACTGGAATGTTTAACGTTCGATTTAGAGACAACACTGCCCTTACCCTGAATTCCAACAAACAGTATTTTATAAACGCCAGCTTTGGGTATATAATGCTGGGGTTCATAGTGGTAAAGATGATAAAGGATACTGTTATGCGTGGGTTAAAGGCATGTCCGGACGCGGTTCACAAGAAGTGGGGTCGTGCTTACTTAAACATAAAGTGTCACTTATCACCATTGGTTAAACATCTAACCCTATGGAGTGATGCTTGTGACGGACAGAATAGAAATATAAAAATTAACCTGATACTTAAATCTATTTTGTATGCTACTCCAAACCTTCAAACTACATCTATGAGCTTTTTGATGTCCGGTCATAGTTTTCTTCCCAACGACTCTGATTTTAGCGACATCGAGTCTGAACTGAAAAGACATCAAAGACTCTATACACCAGATGATTATATAAATATCATGAAATCCTGTCGCAAGAAAAAACCGTTTATCGTTACAAAAATGGAATCTAATGATTTTTTCAGCACCGTGGAAATAGAAAAAAAATAAAGTAAACAGAAAGGTGACAGAAGACAATGAAAAAATAAACTGGTTACACATTAGAAGTATTAAATTAGATAAAGACGAGCCCTTTTATTTATTTGTTAAAAATAAATTTACAAATAATTTCCAAAAAGTTAATATTAAAAAGAATATTCGGAGAAGGCCATATGCTAGTGGAAATGTTTATGAAGCTTTAGTACCACTATCGCCACAAGGTAAACCCATAGCCCAACCAAAGTTACAGAACTTTAATGAGATGATCTACCTAATTCTTTGGAGTTCTATACTAATCTTAAAGGCAGCAACAAAATAATCGAGGATGTAGATGGCTTTAACACCGAATAGCTTGATTTTGACATTGAAAAAGAACAAAATTGGTAACGTGTATCAATATAATAAATAATATAAGATTAAAACTGTATAATTATCTGTAAAATGTTTTAAGTTTATAAATAAAACATTAAAAACTAAAGTTTTTCGGTGATTTTTTAAATAGCAAAAAGAAACCAACCCTCAATATGCCTATTTTTTGCGTAAAAATTTATTAGGAGAATTTTGAGAATACTATGATAAAATTGCTTCAAAATTAAACTATTGATTAGTGAAGTTATCGTCTTAAAAAATATGATAGAGAATTAAATATTTAGAAAAATATAAAAAGTTAATTTTCTCTTAATTTACAAATTGAGGGTTGGTTGCTTTTTGTTTAACATGGCCCAAATGATCGATAATATTTTTTGTTATTGTCATAATTACAGTTGAGTCAGCGAGTCTTTACACGTGCGTCATCATTTAAAGCATACGAAATAAGTCGCAAATTTACTAAACGCAATAGCAAGTGACAGAAAGTGGGTATTATATTGATCACGGGTTATAGTATAAAATTTGAATAGAATGTCAAATTTAAGTTTTGCTTTAAAATTTTGGTGCATAATTACAACTACATTCGAAGTAACTTAATAAATTATTGTATTATCATTGATTAATAAATAAATAAACAATTTATTATAAAAAAAATTCAATAACATATTTTCTTTTTGTTATTTTATTCACTTTGACGGAACATTTAACACAAGCATTTCTTGTACGTTTTCAAAATTTATCGTAGAATAACATAAACTTATTTATCATAAAATTTCTAACTCCAATATAAAATTAGTTGTGAAAACAACTGACTGTATATTTATAAAAAACTTCAAAATGCAAAAATTCGACAAAATAACAGCAAAAAATTCAACAAACTGACAGCCACAAATGTAAACAAACCAAAACGTCAAAAATTGTACTTAAAATATGTGAAAACATTCCCAATCGTCTTTCTTTGTATCTATCTCTTTTCAGTGCACTGAGCCTAAATCGTTCATAAAAATAACATGTGTTTTTACTTAATAGCATGCGGCAGCTGGTTTGTCATTAGATTCATGCGTGGAAGAGAATGATGATAGATAAAAAGTATGTGTTGTATCTCGCCAGGTATTAATGACGCACGGGTAAAGACTCGCGAACTCAACTGTAATTCATATTTAGAATTTTAAAGTATGAATTAAAATTCATACTAATTTATTTATTATAGTTTTATTTAAAAAAATTTATTTTAGTTTTAATGTTTGATGATGACGAGTTAAAAGTGCACTGATTCTTATTTTTAATTAATTGATTAAGAACATTTTTGAAAGTTTCATTTTCCACCATCTCACAGTGGTGCTAAATACTGAAAACATGATCATGAAGTAAAAAATCTAGAGATAGAGTCATGAAGTCATATCTAGAGATTTTTGTTGTTTTGATAAAAGAAAACTTTTGGAGTTGTAAGCAGAAAACTTATTAAAAACATTGATTTTTTCGATATAAAACTAACACTTTCGATAGCGAATAAATCGAAAACTATTAATTTTATCAAAAAAATTTATAACACGTTTTTTCCTTAGAATGAATGTTTTTACCAACTTTTGCAGTCAAAATATAATGAAAAATTTCCACCCCCGAGATGGGGTGGCAACCACCCCCATTGTAAAAGCGCCTTTCGGCATCATATAGATTTTGATCCTTGGATTTATCACTACTTATTCCCAAATTTTCAAGCAAATCGATCCATTTTGTAAAAATTGCGAGGTTTTGTCCTGTTTTAAGCTTCATTACTTGGACTATTTTAGAAGAAATTCAAATCAATAAAATATTTTAAAATATGCAGTTTCTAACTGCCAGAAAGTTAAGAGAGTCTTATTTTCTACTTATAAAAAGTTATCCTCGTATCCCTATGTTTATCTTTGGTATGAAGCTAACTTTATAATCCGGTCAACTTAGACATCAAAATGCTTGGCAAATAACAAAAATTGCCGGAGAGCCAAATTTTGGTGGAGAGCTAGGGTATACCTTAACAAATAAAGTCTAAAAAGTCCCCATCGATCCCATGTGTGCGTCAAAAGTTATTCGGGGTCAAAGGTCAAATTTTAAGATTTTTTGGATTTTTTTCTAAAACGGTAAGTTTTATCAAAAAAAACCTTAAACCAAAGTTGTAGATCTTAAAATTCTCTACAAAAATAGTCCTTACTATTTTTTTTCCTAAGAGTTGCCATTCCTGAGATATCGCGATTCAAAGAGTCACATTATACATGATTTGCACACGTTTTCACACCACCTGTGAGGTAGTGTACTCGGCGCGCTTTTTTTACCGTGGTTTCGCCTGTAGGCCTACTCCACTAACTGTTTTGACAATTTTAGGATAATTTAAGGAAACAATACCGGTCAAGTTCTAGATATTACCTTATTATTGATATTGCTATTGATTATTAGGTTAACTATTGTTTTGATTTCTTTAGATATTTTAATCAGATTCATATTCTTGAAAGTCTACTTCAACAGTCAAGGCTTCTTCGATTTCATCTTCTTCCTCTTCCTCTTGGTGGATGTTCAGAAATTGTTCAAATGTGACTGAGTCATTGGTCTCTTCATTAAAATCAGAGTAGTCTTCCTCTGTTGTACTAAACTGGACATTTGAGCAAGACTGACCTTGGCAGTTGGTACACACTAGAGAACACAGCAACCCGACTTTTTACATCCACATTTGGCACTACAACCTTTTTTGCAATTGCAAAAAATAGTGTTAAGGAGTTTTTCTGGAGCAGGTGGGAGTAAGGTTTTAATCGGTTCCAGAGTATTATCTATTAATTTCCAACCCCAGTCTTCTGGATTCAGTTCATTGCCTAGCCATGTTTGAACTTGATAATATACTCGATACAAATGTTGAAAAGCAGATACTGATGTTGGAGGAAGACATGATAGTTGTACTTGTTTCATGTTTCGCGTATTTTTTACAAAAGTTAATTATCGGTATTTATCAAGACAAATAATTTTTGTTGGAGCTCCATAAACCGCAAGAAGAAAACGAATTCCTTCCGTAATTATTGTTTGCGGTGTAGAATCAAGTTCTGTAAAAACTTTACAGCAGTCAATCAAATCTTTTTTTTTTTCAAATAATTTAAGTACTGACGTTTTGCCCCTTCTGTACATTGCGGACGCAGTGTCGCAGCCGGTTATCGCATGTAAAAATAAAATGTACTTTTGGCATTTGGGATAAGCCGATAAACTATTCGAAGAATATATCTCTGTTCGCTGTTGAGCCCTTCCAGGTTTCAGAAAATAAATAACTTTATCTACTGGAGCCCTTGCAGTAATCAGTACCAACAAATCAACACCTTCACCAACTACAATTGTTGTGTTTGTTGCCTTAAATTTTTCAATTGCTGTCTCAATTATAAGGACATCTGCGTCATTTTTAGCTTGTTTCACTTGAATATTCGCAGCTGTTAATTTGTCAGTTAACATTTCAGCCTCCTTTCAGCTTTCTACTTGCGGTTTATGGAGCTCCAAAAAAAATTATTTGTCTTGATAAATACCGATACTTAACTTTTGTAAAAAATACGCGAAACAAGAAACAAGTACAACTATCATGTCTTCCTCCAACATCAGCATCTGCTTTTCAACATTTGTATCGAGTATATTATCAAGTTCAAACATGGCTAGGCAATGAACTGAATCCAGAAGACTGGGGTTGGAAATTAATAGATAATACTCTGGAACCGATTAAAACCTTACTCCCACCTGCTCCAGAAAAACTCCTTAACACTATTTTTTGCAATTGCAAAAAAGGTTGTAGTGCCAAATGTGGATGTAAAAAAGTCGGGTTGCTGTGTTCTCTAGTGTGTACCAACTGCCAAGGTCAGTCTTGCTCAAATGTCCAGTTTAGTAACAACAGAGGAAGACTCCTGTGATTTTAATGAAGAGACCAATGACTCAGTCACATTTGAACAATTTTTGAACATACAGCAAGAGGAACAGAAAGAAGATGAAATCGAAGAAGACTTGACTGTTAAAGTAGACTTTCAAGAATATGAATCTGATTAAAATATCTAAAGAAATCAAAACAATAGTTAACCTAATAATCAATAGCAATATCAATAATCAATATCAATAATAAGGTAATATCTAGAACTTGACCAGTATTGTTTCCTTAAATTATCCTAAAATTGTCAAAACAGTTAGTGGAGTAGGCCTACAGGGGAAACCACGGTAAAAAAAACGCGCCGAGTACACTATCTCACAGGTGGTGTGGAAACGTGTGCATATCATGTATAATGTGATTCTTTGAATCGCGATATCTCAGGAATGGCAACTCTTAGGAAAAAAATAGTAAGAACTATTTTTGTAGAGAATTTTAAGATCTACAACTTTGGTTTAAGATTTTTTTTTATAAAACTTACCGTTTTCGAAAAAAATCCAAAAAATCTCAAATTTTGACCTTTGACCCCGAATAACTTTTGAAGCACACGTGGGATCGATGGGGACTTTTTAGACTTTATTTGTTATGGTATACCCTAGCTCTCCACCAAAATTTGGCTCTCCGGCAATTTTTGTTATTTGAAATGTCTATATAGACCGGGTTATTAGCCTAAGGTCTATATATAGATTACGCACCCCACTATAGGTTGGCAAAGCAAAATGATAAAATTGGCTGTCTGTCTACCATACTTAAGTATTAAATTTATATAAACGAGAATAAATAGAAATTTTTTAGTAATATTCATTTCTTATTTTTCAAATATTAATTGTTTGATATTTTCTAGATGAAAAAATAGAATAGGTATATACTATATATTCATATTTTTATGTATAGCACTCTATCGAACTTCCTCTTCCTCAACTCCTTAACACTATAATAAACAAAGTATATACAGTCTTAGCCAAAAATCCCCTCCCCTCGTATATTTTGACCAGTTATGCTTACTTATAATATGTACTGAAATTTGGAGGGAGCAAATAAACGGACGTGGGCTTCTCACATGGTCATGACAGGTGACGTAATAGTGACAGATGACGTTACAGAGCCACCTTGACCGATCATTTTAAATGGGACCTTATGGCAAGTGATATCTCGTTGGAAATGTATTGATATTACCTATTTAATCATACTAATGTTGTTTGGGTTTAAGTTGGTTTTGATGAATAAATTAAATAAGTACTAAAATTGTAGTTTCGTATTTAATTAATAAAGATGCAATCGTCGGTCTATGGTAATTTGTCAAAAAAGTTGACGTTTTTCAATTCTCTAGTTGTTTCTCCGTCAACGTTAACTTTTTGACAATTAACCATAGGCGGACGTTTGAATCTTTATTAATTAAATGTGAAACTACAATTTTAGTACCTATTCATTTAATTTATTCATCAAAATCAACCTAAACCCAAACAGAATTAGTATGATTGATTAGATATTTTCAATACCTTTCAAACGATATATCACTTGCCATAAGGTCCCAATTAAAATTATCGGTGAAAGTGGCTCTGTAACGTCATTTGTCACTATTACGTCACCTATTATGACTATTTGAGAAGCCTACGTCCGCTTATTTCCCCCCTCCAAATTTCACTCATCATCATCATCATCATCCAACCAATTTACGTCCACTGCTGGACATAGGTCTCCCCCAATTGTTTCCACACTTCACGGTGTTGTGCTGATTGTTGCCAGTTTTTACTAATCCGCCTGATATCATCTGTCCATCGTGTAGGCGGCCTTCCTCTACTGCGTTTAACTTCTCTTGGTCTCTATTCCATTAACTTTCCTGTCCATCTTGAATCTTTCAGCCTGGCGACGTGTCCTGCCCAGTTCCATTTAAGCCTGGTGATACGTTCTATATCATCTGCGATACCGGTTCTTTGTCTGAGATCTTTATTTCTTATTTTATCCCGTAGGGTTACACCCAGCATGGATCTTTCCATACGCCTTTGAGCAACCCGCATTTTCGACGCTGTTGCCTTGGTTAGAGTCAGTGTCTCTGCTCCATATGTCATTACCGGCAGCACACATTGATTAAACACTTGTCTTTTCAAACCGACCGGTATACTGCTCCTAAATATGTCTCTCACAGCTCCGTAGGCTGCCCAAGCAAGAGTTAATCTTCTTTTTATTTCGCATGTTTGGTTATCTCTGCCAATTCTAATTTCATGACCCAAGTAAATGTACTTTTCCACTAGTTCTACTTCTTGTTCACGTATAATCAGCTGTCCACTAGGAATCAGATTAGTCATATATTTAGTTTTAGAAAAGTTTATTTTCAGGCCTATTTTCCAGCAGATAGCATCTAACTCATTTACTTCTCCTAGGTCATCAGTTATAAGGACTATGTCATCTGCAAAACCAAGATGACTATGATGCCAAATTTCACTATTATAAGTATAATGATGATGATTAAGGCATACTGTCTGTTAGCCTATATCCTTCTGTACTTGATTTCTCACGTCTTTGTCCATGTCTCCGTAGCTGGACAGTATAATTCCAATGTATGTATTTTATTTCCATTACTCGTTCAATACTGATGCCATCAATTTCTATCTTACATCTGATTGGTTATTTACTGATTATTATTGTTTTAGTTTTCTGAGACTAAATTGTCACACTGGATTCTTTTACTCTAATGTTAAATCTATGTACTGATCTTTGCAGACTGTCTTCACCTTGGTCTATTTTACTTATTAATATTGTGTTGTCTGCGTAAAAGAGTATTTTTACATCTTTCTGTGCCCTCTTTCTTTGTTGACGCTTTTGATGACTTCATCCGTGATTAAATTGAAGAGCCATAGGCCTCAATGAGTTCCGCTGTCTATGTCTATAGGTTCTGTAAGTTGGTTTCAATAGATTTTCTGATATCTAGGGGAACTTCTCTGTTATACAGAAAATGGATTATATTTTTGAGTTCTACTCTGTCAAATGCTTTCTTCAAGTCAATCAGACATAGAAATGCTGGTTTATTATACTCTAGTGATTTCTCAGTAAGTTGCTTTATAACGAATATTTCATAATATGTACCGTAAAATGGGGTTACTTTGACCGCTGGGGTGAATTTGACCGAAAACATAGAAAAATATCTATTGTGATATACTTCAGCCACCCTGTATAATTTTTAAAATTATTTTTAACGATTCAAATTTATAAATATCTAAGAATTCATTTTTAAATAAAAAAAAGAATTAATATTCCAAGGGTTGTTAAATCCACCGATATAACGAATTAAGAAAAAATGGTTTAAAAAACGGTCAAATTAACCCCACTTACAAGAAAAATAATTTTACAGGCAAAATGCATATACGGTCAACTTCCCCCAGATGGGGTGAACTTGACCAAAGGCATTTTTTATTTTTTTTTTCTAAATCATGATTATTTTCTTGTAATTATAATCTAAGCTACTGAAAGTAGACGCCTAAACCCGAAACATATTTGCATATAGAAAAATGTAGCAAAATTTAAAATATAATTTTTATAGGATTAAAGTACAAAATCGGTCAAAGTCACCCCATTTTACGGTACACAATCTTCCAGTATGAAAACCCTTAATTCAATAAAATTGTGTTTTGACCAGGAAAGCTTTGGGGTAGTTCTGATTTCTTCCATTATATATGTATTTTGGGCTGCTAAATCCGAATATGAGGTTTGCGGACAAAATTTCGTGACGAAACATTTAAAAAATAGCTAAAAAAGCGTACAATTTCTGCTATTTTTCGCTTTTTTGCTTAAATCTCGAAAACTATTAAGTTTCAATAAATGATCTGTTAACAAAAATTAAAGTACTTAAAATTCTCTACAAATATCAGTATTTACTTTTATTTTCAAATAAACCGTTTGGTCTAAAATGCAAGTTGAAAATTGCCAATTTTTAACGGTCTCGGCAAAACCCATTTTTTACATTCCAAAACTTTATTTTTTTTAGAATGCTCTCATTTGATAAATTTCTAGTTTTCTGCACAAATGATAAATATTAGTTGATTTGGTATGTATGTTGTGACAGCTTCCATAAATCCATTCCATCCTAAGAGGCCGGGAATATCTCTGCTTTTCCCTTAGAGCCACAGAAGATCAGGCACAGATGGAGTCACAGTTTCAGTTGGTGTGAACATTTCCTTCGGATCTGTTATCTTGATTTCTGATAAACCTTGAGGTTTTGTCCTTTTAAAATGAATTAGTTAAACGGCTCCCTGACTTCCATAAACCTCAGGCGCGGGTTTCGTTTTGAACCGAGGAATGGATTTTTTAGTAGCTACTGCATGTTTTGGTGCAATACAAGAAATGCCACCTATGACGTGAAAAGTGTGGTATCCGTCGATTGTATGTATGTTCAAATCAGCGTTATCATACATCTGCTGTGTAAATCACGGCAGGTCAATTTTCCGCGGATCGACTGCGAATGCTGACACTTCCAGGCGAACAGTTTCTGTATAGGATGAACAAAACCCTAAAGAGGAAACTAAGTCAACCTATTTTCTTGAGCCGTGCTTTTTGTAGAGAAAAAGGCCAGCCCTGCAAGGAATAGTGAGACGAATTATCTGGAGCTTACTGCCGCTACAAGACTACTTTGAGCAAGCGCGTTGCTTGTCTGGAAGTGTCAGCAATCGCAGGCGATCCGCAGAAAATTGACCAGTCGTGCTTTATTAAACAACAGGTGTACGATAACGCTGATTTTAACGTACATACAATCAACATTTTTCACGTCATGGGTGGCATTTCTTGTATTGCACTAAAACATGCAGTACCTACTAACAGTCCATTCCTCGGTTAAAAACTAAACCCGCGTCCGAGGTTTATGGAAGTCAGGGAGCTGTTCAACTAATACATTTTGAAAGGACAAAACCTCAAGGTTTATCAGAAATCAATAGATAACATAACCGAAGGGAATGTTCACACTCACACCAACTGAAACTGTGACTCCATATGTACCTGATCTTCTGTGGCTCTAAGGGAAAAGCAAAGACATTCCCGGCCTCTTAGGATGGAATGGATTGATGGAAGCTGTCACAAGAGACATACCATATTCATAATTAGGAACTAACATTTATTATTTGTACAGAAAACTAGGAGACATTTATCAACTGACAGCATTCTAATAAAAAATAAAGTTTTGGAATGTAAAAAGTGGGCTTTGCCGAGACCGTTAAAAATTGACAAATTTCAACTTGCACTTTAGACCGAACGGTTCGTCTAAAAAAAAGTAAATAGTGATATTTGTAGAGAATTGTAAGTACTTTAATTTCTGTTAACAGGCTATTTATTTACTAAAGGTTAATAATTTTCCAGATTTTAGCAAAAAAGCGGAAAAAAACCGAAATTTCTAGTTTTTTTCGCGATTTTTTCAATGTTCCGTCAAGAAATTTTGTCCGCAAACCTCATATTCTGATTCAGCAGCCCAAAATACATATATATAATGAAACAAATTAGAACTACCCCAAAACTTTCCCACTAGGGAGCTCATATAGTACAAATTGACTGAATTACCTGTTCATCTGCTAAACTTATTCTCTGATTCATTAGTTCTAGTAGAATTTTAGTTTCAAATTATTTAAGGTATAGTATTTAACAAGTTGATATCTCTGTAGTTTTCTGGTTGTTTTTATCTTCTTTTTGAATAGTAGAATTAGTTCGCTCGTTTTCCATTCATCTGGTATTTTATTGTGCTGTATAATTTTGTTAATTAAATGTTGTTAATTGTTTTGCCAGTGCTGCTTCACATTATTTAAGTAATTCTGCCATAAAATTGTGCTGATATATTTCCAAATGGAGTTTAATAATAATATTAAGGAATGATCTCAAATTTGAATAACCATTATTATCTAGAACTAATCTGAATGTAAAATTCAATAATCTAAAGCAATAAGCTTAGCATAATGAAAATTACCCTATCTAGTCCTGTCGCCAGGGGGGGTACAACGGCCTCCTTAATTCAGATGGACTTACCCAAGTTTTTTTTATATATTTTGACCCGTAGAATACGAATTTTTTGGGTAACAGTTGATCCGGATGTCGATAAGATTGTTATAGACAAAGAACTTGAGGAATTACATAACAGTGATTTCTCGCAAAACAAAACATATTTTTGTATTTTTTGGGTCATTATAAGCAAAAAATATTCCTACAAGTTTTTTCGTAGAATGCATAGTTTTCGAGATAACCGCGGTTGAACTTTCAAAAAATCGAAAAATTGCAATTTTTGAACCCGAATAACTTTTGATTAAAAAATAAAGTAGCAATTCTGCTTACCGCATTTGAAAGTTTAAGTCAAATTATATCGGTTTTGATTATTTGCATTGCTACAAATTAATTTTTTTATTGTTAAACTAATCTATAAACACATAGGTTTCCCGTGCCTAATACATGCGTTTTAACGCATGCTACGTAGAAATTGCCTCGCTTGCACTTGTAGCTACTCTACCTACTCGTTCGATTTTAAATGAGAAATCATAGAAAACATCACTCACATACTAGGTGTTTACTACAGTTTACAGCTTTCTTTAACAATAAAATAATAAATTTTTAGCAATGCAAATAATCAAAACCGATATAATTTGACTTCAACTTTCAAATGCGGTAAGCAGAATTGCTACTTTATTTTTTAATCAAAAGTTATTCGGGTTTAAAATTTACAATTTTTCGATTTTTTGAAAGTTCAACCGCGGTTATCTCGAAAACTATGCATTCTACGAAAAAACTTGTAGTAATATTTTTTGCTTAAAATGACCCAAAAAATACAAAAAGATGTTTTGTTTTGCGAGAAATCGCTGTTATGTAATTCCTCAAGTTCTTTGTCTATAACAATCTTATCGACATCCGGATCAACTGTTACCCAAAAAATTCGTATTCTGCGGGTCAAAATATATAAAAAAAACTTGAGTAAGTCCATCTGAATTAAGGAGGCCGTTGTACCCCCCCTGGCGACAGGACTAATCTGTTTTTTAGAGGAAAGGAAACTATTGTTAGTCCATTTACTCACGGTAAAATATTGCAAAACCTTTAAGTTTTATTAAAGAACCGCTTGGATTGACATGCAATTTGGCATACACATAGCTAACATGTTAAAGAAAAAAGTGATAATGTGCCGATGTGTGCTTTCGCGCTGGGGGTGAGTTTCACCCCTTCTTTGCGGTGAAAAAAATAAACGTTCAAAATTAGTCCGGAAATGGATAAATTGACTAATTCTGAGCAACTTTTGTTTTATAGCGTTTTTTCACTAAGTTAAAACTTTTCGAGTATTTGCGAGTGAATATCTTTATTTTTTAGCAAAAATAAACACGTTTTTAGGAAGTTTTTGGTAAATAACTCAAAAAGTAAGTATTTTATCGAAAAAATATTCTTAGCGAAAATGTAGCTTATAAAAAAGTGAAAAAATGGTGTATGTATGAGGTTCTCTACACCCAGAAGAAGCAGAGTTGTATCTAATGAAAAATAGGTTCATACCAGTGGCGAATTTACGGGGAGGAAAAATGGGGATAGTTCCCCCTTAACAAGGTCCAAAATTAAAGAAAAAAATTGTTGAAACATAAAAATATATTATCTGAGATAGCTACTTAACAAGAGACTTTAAAGCCAGAACTTGGGCCATTGATGACAACACTGGAACTCTGAGAACAAACAGAGAAGATATAGCAGAGACATGGAGATCGTATTGCAGGGACCTATATAAAGATGATCAACGCCAAGAACCTGTTAACCAAATCTCTGACGAGGTGGAAGAAGAACCTGATATACTTGAAAATGAAGTAAGACTCGCGATCAGTAAGCTCAAATATAATAAAGCACCAGGTCCAGATATGATAACAGCAGAAATGCTCAAAGCCACAGAAGAAAGTGGCGTAAAATTACTTCATAGACTCTGTAACCAAATATAGCATTCTAAACAATGGCCTGAAGACTTTACAAAATCTACAATAACGACAATTCATAAAAAAGGCAGCCTCCGTAAATGCGACAATTATAGACCTATTTCTCTTATATCACATGCCAGTAAAATAATGCTACATATAATCAATGAGAGACTAAAAACATTCCTTTAAAGAGAAATTCCACAAGAGCAAACTGGATTTACCAGAGGTAGAGGTACTCGAGAACACCTGTTGAATATAAGACAGATAATCAAAAAATCTAGGGAATTCAATATTCCACTGTACATATGCTTTATCGTAAGGCGTTCGACAGGGTCAAGTGGAGACACTTATGGCGAATACTAAAAGAAGTAGGCGTACTCCAACACCTTATTTCGCTTATAACGGAACTATACGAACACACTACTGGATCAGTTAAAGTGCTTGACACACTTTCAAACGAATTTCATCCAGAACGGGGTGTCAGACAGGAATGTATACGATCTCCACAATTATTCAATATATATGGAGAGCATGTTATGACAAGAGGAAAAGGCTTGAAGGATGGGAAAAAGGCATCTCAATAAATGGTCATAAAAAAACAACCTACGTTTCGCAGATGACACAGCCCTTTTTGCAAATAGTCAAGCAGAGCTGATTGATCTTATACGACTGGTTGAAAACAAAAGTCAAATATTTGGTCTGCAATTAAACATATCAAAGACAAAGATCATGATAGTGGATATACTACATAACAATCATCCACACATAACCACAATTGATCGGTTTGAGGTTGTGAGCTCATACTTATATCTGGGATCATTAATCACAAACACAGGGTCACTACAGGAAGAAATAAAACGTAGATGTGACCTAGCAAAAGCCGCCACAGCAAAAATTATCACAATATGGAAGGACTGTCAAATTTCAAGAGCGTTAAAGATGAGGTTGATCCAGCACCGGATAGAGGGGCGGACAAGCCGGGCGAGCGCCCGAGGCGCCAAATTTTGAGGGGCGCTAAATTTTGGTGAACGTCGATATAAAAATAAAATATTTGTTACGTTCGTTACTTTTTCAGACATTATAGATTACCTTTGAACGTTTTTTCTTAGACATTGATTGAATAATTGTAATATTTTACCATTAAAAAAATGTACTTATAAAAATAACGCGACCTAAGAATTTTTATGGCTTTTCTTCGTCACCAATACAACATTAATGCAGACAAATGCCTTTTACGATATAGTTTGTTCATTTTTTTGAAAGGATCATTTTTGTCACGTATAACGTATGTCAATAATGTAGGTACTTAAAAATACAGACGAAATACGACATTTTTATTTTATTTTTTTGGTAAAAAGCGTATAACTTTTTCTTGAATATGGTCACAGGTCTAATTTTCAGATTTTTTCATAAAGTGCGCCATTTTCAAAAATCCGAAAAACTAATTTTTAGGGGGTTTTTGGGGATTTTCCCCATTTTATAGACTTCAAAATAGATCAAATCAAGGTTTTTATGGGTTAATAATTTGAAATAACTGAGTCTATTAGGACATCCCAAAATGGGAGAAACACGTTCAAATTCCCAAAAAATCCCCATATTTTTTGGGGGATTTGAAAGTTTTTCTAACATTTTTGAATGAGTATCCCAAAGAACTGTTACTTCAGATTATACATAACCTTTAAAAAAACTTCATTTGATTTATTTTGAATTCTATAAAATAGGGAAAATCCCCAGAAACCCCCTTGAAAAGAAAACAGTTTTGAGGATTTTTTTAAAGTGCCACGTCTTAGGGGGCGTTCAATTATTACGTAATTACGTAACGCGATTTTTGAAGATTTTTGACCCCTCCCTCCCCAATATGTAGCGCACCTTAATGGGACGTTCAAGTATTACGTAACGCAATTTTTGAAGATTTTTGACCCCCCCTCACCTTAACCTGCGTTACGTAATACTTGAACGGCCCCTTATGGAATGATCTGAAAAAAAATTTAAAGATAGTTTTTGACAAAATAAATAAAAAATACCTAAACCTGCAGCTGGCTCAAAGAAGAAAGAAAAAAATAAAAAAATATTAAAAAAATAGACTATGTACTTCAATGTTTTGAAACAGCCTCAACTATGCGTGTAAATTTTTTGAAATTTTTAAATTTATTGCATCTCACATAAAAATGACGCTTTTGGCGGTGGGGGAGGAGGAAGGGGATAGAGGGTTAAAATTGAGCTGAGTCTTATTTTTTAATCACATAGAACGTAAAACAATGAAAAAAATTGCATTATGGTAGGTAATGAGGGCATTTTGCCTATCTTAACGGAAAGTACACTTTGTATTTTCTTGTATGATAGGGCGCCAAATTTCGTTTTGCCCGGGGCGCTCAAAACCTTAGAACCGGCCCTGGGTTGATCAACTGCTTGATAATCCCAATACTGACTTACGGATGTGAATCTTGGACCCTGAGAAATTCGGAAAGAAGAAAGATAGACGCCACTGAAATGTTCTGTTGGAGACGAATGCTAAGAATTCCTTGTGATTCAATAAAATTGTGTTTTCACTAGGAAAGTTTTGGGGTAGTTCTGATTTCTTTCATTCTATATGGATTTTGGGCTGCTGAATTCAAATATGAGGTTTGCGGACAAAATTTCTTGCCGGAACATTGAAAAAATCGCGAAAAAAGCGAAAAATTTCAGCTTTTTCCGGTTTTTTTGCTCAAATCTCGAAAACTATTAACTTTTAGTAAACAGTCTATTAACAGAAATTAAAGTACTTAAAATTATCTACAAATATCACTATCTACTTTTTTTTCAGACGAACCGTTCGGGCTAAAGTACAAGTTGAAAATTGCCAATTTTTAACGGTCTCGGCAAAACCCACTTTTTACATTCCAAAACTTTATTTTTTATTAGAATGCTGTCATTTGATAAATTTCTCCTAGTTTTCTGAACAAATAATAAATGTTAGTTCATAGGTATGGTATGTCTCTTGTGACAGCTTCCATGAGTCTATTCCGTCCTAAGAGGCCGGGAATGTCTCTGCTTTTCCCTTAGAGTTAGAGCCACAGAAGATCAGGCACAGATGGAGTCACAGTTTCAGTTGGTGTGAACATTTCCTTCGGATCTGTTATCTTGATTTCTGATAAACCTTGAGGTTTTGTCCTTTTAAAATGAATTAGTTAAACGGCTCCCTGACTTCCATAAACCTCAGGCGCGGGTTTCTTTTTTATCCGAGGAATGGATTGCTTAGGAGCTACTGCATGTTTTGGTGCAATACAAGAAATGCCGCATATGACGTGAAAAGTGTGGTATTCGTCGATTGTATGTACGTTAAAATCAGCGTTATCGTACACCTGCTGTGTAAAGCACGGCAGGTCAATTTTCTGCGGATCGCCTGCGAATGCTGAGAATTCCAGGCGAACAGCTTCTGTATAGGATGAACAAAACCCCAAAGAGGAGACTACATCAACCTATTTTCTTGAGCCGTACTTTTTGTAGAGTAAACGGCCAACCCTGCAAGGAATGGTGAGACCAACACCATTCCTTGCTGCCGCTACAAGTCTTTGAGCAAGCGCGTTGCTTATCTAGAAGTGTCAGCAATCGCAGGCGATCCGCAGAAAATTGACCAGACGTGCTTTACACAACAGGTGTACGAAAACGCTGATTTTAACCCTTTCTATGCCAGACCTTAATTTGCATGTTGGTTCCTCAATCCCAAAGGTTTTTTCATGCTTAGGTATTGCCTTATATATACGTCGCATATAAATAAACAAATAAATGACCAAAACATGTTTTTTAATGAGTTTTTTTAACCAACTTAAACGTTTTCTTTTCAAAAGTGCTCATCAGAGAACAAAACCAACTTGAAAAAATGTAACTAACTTAAAAAAAATAATGTAATGTAAATTAACATTAAAAGTTTTCTTTTGTGTGGTACTCCTCAAAACATGACACTACGCAAAGGCCGATGTATCTCGATTCGCTTCTTTTTTCTGGTCTTTTCTGTGGCTACAAACGCTTTACCTTCTAGCAGCTACCTATAAGCGTTGCCAACAGTGCTATAATATAGCATATATCTAAAATATGTGAACAAATATATACGGCAATGGGTCCGCATGACCTGTCTTATGTGCCAACATTTTGAGGCTTTGGTAACAATAATCTAACATTTTCGGACATATTTCTACGGCATTGGGACACCAATGAGTCTAAAATTTTATAAGCAACGCATATTTTCGGCTTTGGTAAATTGAGACCGTAACACCTTGAACGTATATATACGGCGCGCTGGGAATACAGACCCACTTTTTCAAAAACATATATACATATGCAGCGTTGGGATAGAAAGGGTTAACGTACATACAATCGACGGATACCACACTTTTTATGTCATGGGTGGCATTTCTTTTATTGCATCAAAAGATGGAATAGCTCCTAACCAATCCATTCCTCGGCTAAAAACTAAACCCGCACCTGAGGTTTATGGAAGTCAGGGAACTGTTCAACTAATACATTTTGAAAGGACAAAACCTCAAGGTTTATCAGAGATCAAGATCCGAAGGGAATGTTCACACCACCTGAAACTGTGACTCCATCTGTGCCTGATCTTCTGTGGCTCTAAGGGAAAAGCAGAAAAATTCTCGGTACTTTAGGATGGAATGGATTCATGGAAGCTGTGAGAAGAGACATACCATATTCATATTATGAATTAACATTTATTATTTGTACAGAAATCTAGGAGAAATTTATCATATGACAGCATGCTAATAAAAACTAAAGTTTTGGGATGTAAAGAGTGGGTTTTTGCCGAGACCGTTAAAAATTGGCAATTTTCAACTTGCACTTTAGACCGAATGGTTCGTCTGAAAAAAAAGTAAATAGTGATATTTGTAGATAATTTTAAGTACTTTAATTTCTGTTAACAGACCATTTACCAAAAATTAATAGTTTTCGAGATTTGAGCAAAAAAGCGGAAAAAAGCTGAAATTTTTCTCTTTTTTCGCGATTTTTTCAATGTTCCGGCAAGAAATTTTATCCGCAAACCTCATATTCGGATTCAGCAGCCCAAAATCCATATATAATGAAGGACATCAGAACTACCCCAAAACTTTCCCACTAGGGGATTCGTAGAGTACAAATTAACTGAATCATTGAACCGACCATAGAACAAATAATTCAATTTTAAGAGAGCTAAAAGTTAGCCAACGACTCTCCAGTAAAGTCCATCTCCAACAATTAAAATACTTTAGACATGTTTTGAGAGTCAACACAGAAAACATGGAAAGACTCATTATACAAGGAAAAATGGAAGGCCGAAGATCACGAGGAAGATCCCCAACAAGATGGATCGATCAGATTACAGGAATATGCAAAAGACCTATGCATGAGTTAAAAGAAATGACCAGAGACAGAGATCTTTGGAGACGGACAATACACGACATCACGTCGACCACTACACTCCCTCCGGCGGTTCAGGATTGAAGAGAGAGCTGAGATGAAACTTAAACCGCAAAAAGACAAATTCAACTTAACAATTAGGAAAATTAATTTATGTAGTTAGGGTTTATCTTTTGTATGTTGTTGATTGGTGTTTCAAGGGAAGTTCTCCCCTAAGGCAAATTTCCCCTCCAAAGGCAAATGTCTAGATCCGCCACTGGTTCATACTCGTCTAATTTCAAATCGAATATTTCAACGTGAAATATTACAACTTCTTTAAAGAGTTCAGATACAGCTTTATTCTTGCTCTTTTAAAAAGTAAGCAAGTTACGGTCAAAATAAAGTTGGTCGCTTTTTTTGGCAAAAAAAAATCGATAAAATGACCCCATAAATAGCATCTCAAATGAAATTAACCGTTACCGCTTCACAAGTTACTTTAATCATGTATTTTTCATATGATCTGCAAGTTTCATCGGTTCAAAGTGCTTATTTTTGAAAGTGCTGGAGTTAAAACTGTTAATGGGCTTAAAGAGCTTAATGGACATTTAATGGGAGGGATGAACTTGATGATTTAATAATAAATTGTCAACATTTAGCATTAATTTAGTCAGATATAATCTCAAATCTCCTTGGTTACTGATGTCCAATTTGTTTTTTTTTTTGTTATCAGAAAAGCAATTAAGTAAAAACTTCGTGGTATTCAAGGATATGGGATAAGTAACAGGTATGTATTTTTGAAGCCAGAATAGTTGATATTCGTTTCAAAACTGTCTTTTAAGTTCTTCGTTAGTGCTTATTCCAACCAATTCCTCTTGCAATGTAACATCCCTTCCTTCAATGTCACCAAAACCAAAATATTACTGGCGTCAAAATATCCTCAAACCTAGTTTCAAAATAACTATTTTAAATGAGAAATAAACCACAATTTAACTAAAAAAATTATTTTATTATAATTATAATTGTGGCTCATTTCCCATTTACAATAGTTAATTACATTCAAATGTTGGACATGTATTGAAACATCGTCTCAATGTCGAAAACAATGTTAAAATTAGGTATAAGTATACGTAAATTATATAGGTACTATTTTTGGCAATTTTTGAAAATATCTTGCCTTTGACCCCCATTTTCATTTTATAGACCCCTTGCAGGTTCTCAACGAACCCTGGGGGTCGATATAGATATAGACCACTTTGGGAATCACTGCCTTATTAGTTGATCGAACTGAGTACGTCTTTGCTTTAACTGATTCTCCATTGTTTTAATAGTAATTTAGCAGGGGAGGCTCGTGATAGTACAAGACGGTGAGGCACACTACACTTGAGGATTATTATTATTATGGTTAGATTTTCTTTAATAGCCGGAAGGTCGATTTTGTGACGTCATAACGTCACAGAACGGCACCGTATTTATTTTAAGGCTTGCAAACGATATTAAATAACAATTTTATTCGCAAAAGAATAGCTACGCAAGTTCTAAGTCTCTAACAGGTTCATACTCATAGTAGCTGTTTTTTTAGCTAAAAATAATAATTAATATGATACCACATATCAAAACAGCATGAATCAGATGTTTCGTCGTTGGCTCATCAGCGTTGAACACTTGAACAGCCATATTAAGCAAAATTTACATTATATACTACATGAAAACAACGGACAACTGATTCCAGTGGCGTAACTGGGGGGTGGGGGGTTATAAGCCTTAAATGCCTCAAATCCTTAAAGCCTTAAATCCATACCCCCAGAGACCCACCAGTTGTAGCCCCCCTTAGGATCATTCTGGTTTGGCCGTTGACTGATTCTGTTATTATTAATCACTTGCCAAAATGAAATTATGGTACGCAAACAATATACCTACAAACACGTGATAATTTCATTTTAGAACCAATTTTATTATATTGTAAATATATTGCATATATGCAAATAGAAACAAGCAAGTAAGCAAATTACGGTTATATTATAAGATTGTTTTTTTATGTTAAATAAACTAAGGGTTAAATTTTATTTTTTTGGTTTTTTATTTATTTTATAAACAGCGTACTTAAAAGTAAATGAATTATTATGAAAGAAATCATAATTTCTAATTTTTTTATTAATTTATTTATTTAATTGACATTGGCAAATGACTTTCAGCCAGTCAGAGCATAATAACATATTCTAAACATCTATTGTATCTCTTATACTAATAGTAAGTACACGTAACTAGAACAAACTGCTCTAACAAACTACCTAAAACTGCAAAACCACGCTAGAGGCATATTTTTGCCTGCCTCTGAAAGGATACTAAATCCCGCTTCCAAAAATTATTCTCAGTCATGCTGCCGGCCGATCTCCGTCGGCTTCGTAATATGCTAGACGAGGTACCATCAGAGGCAGTGCCTCTAATGGTACCTTGTAGAATAGGTATATCGGTGTGTTATGAAGAACGGGTCAGGGCCGTACTAATTTTTTTTTATCATAAAAATAAAGTTAATAAAAAAAGTTTTATAATAAAAATTAAATTATTTGCAATTTTCAAAAAGTTAAATTGTATTTAAAGAATTATTGATGATGATATAACGAAAATAAAGTTATTTAGCAAATTTCAAACAGTTAAATTGTATTTAAAGAATTGATGATGAAATAACGAAATAACGTAAATAGTCGATTGGTATACTCAGCCTCATAGGACCAGCCGCCACTGTAATTTAGCATTTTTTTGAATATAAAATCGTGATGTTGCAATGCTGAAGTCATGTATGTGCCTGAAAATGTGAACTTCCAATGAAATGCAAACCCGAATATAAATTTTTTTATGTTTTAACAATTTTTTTCTTTAATTTTGGACCATTTTGGGGGGAGATTTCTATAGATCCGCCTCTGTTCAGTAAGTTTCTGAAGATGGAACGCAACTGCAGCTCTCCTGGTATTGGATAGTAACAAGCATTCGTGAAAACATCATAATTCTTTTAGCTGTCGCTCTGCTCTGCTGTCGCTCTAGCAGCATATTTTCTATCGTTCTTCTTCAGTTTTCTGAGGACTTTTCAGAGTTTTTCTAAAGACTAAAATACGATTCATCTATTTTTGACCACTCATTCATATGCACCGCGCAAATAGGCATGAAGGAAATGAGCCTTTGTTCTTTCAATAATATAGCTTTTTGCGCACGGACGCGATGTTTAGAACACAAGCGGCGCGAGTTCTATATATCGCGTAAGTGCGCAAAAAGTACTTCACGCACAGTGTCATTTTCATACAATATTTTATCTACGATAAACCAATAACAAAACTGCAATTCTTCGTCACTGGAATACATTTCTATTTTACAATAATTTTTAGAACTTTGACATATAAAAATTAAAACTTCTTTCAAACCACAAAACTGTCGAAACTTTTGTTGTAATTTATTAATTTATTGCTCACATGTCATCACCATGACAACGCGAAAGTTAGGGATATTTGACTATATGAAAGCGTGCCAAAAAACAGTACGAAAAAGCAAATCTTATTTAAAATACATTGTTACTTCACGCACACTTTAAATCCTTCACACACTGCTATTTATAATGACAGTTTTCACAAACTAAAAACTTATACATAATATGAGATAGAGTAGATAAAATATTCTTGTTCACTTGACTGTGAATTCGTGCACTTGACGTACACTGAACACCTGAATCCAATAAATTTAGAATGTTGTAGCTTCAGAATAATAGCTTTCCAGACCTAAGTCCCATGCACTTTTTTAATCTACACCCTTAGAACTATCATTGTCCGAAGTCCGAACTTTCGTTAAATTTGACCGGGCCACTTTTCCATAAGGAGTGTTGCGGGGTCCTTTGGAGCAAAAACCGTGAGTAAATGGACTAAGAATATCTATCGGAACTCAAAACGACGCTTATCCTTAGAGGCCACCAAAGGCCATTACGTGACTTGCAATTTTTACGTCAATTCCAGATGTTGGCTGCTGTCGCTTCGTTGCGGTGGTCGTTCGGCCGATCATATCTCGTCGGCGAAAAGGGAATAAAGGGAAATGAATGAAAGCTGCCCGGGGGTAACTGCGATCCTGTCCCGCAGTAATATGTACCGAATGCATTTGATGGGTTCTTTTATTGTATAGATAATATAGTTTTAGTTCGTGACACTTAAATTTAACGTATATTTAGGTTAGGGCCGATATTAAATGGAGTTTTTATAAGAATGGCGAAATATTTGAAATTGATTTTTTAGTAAATAGGTACTTAATTGTAGATATGCGAAGAGACGTTTACATGAATCAAAAAAATATGTACCTACATAATTAGTGTCATTATTTTATAGAGGTTCTGACCAATAGACAAAAATATAGTGATGTTGAAAAAGTAACTATTCGTTACAAAGTACTCGTTACTTACGAATACCGAAAGTAACGATTACTCTACAGAGAGGTAAGGGAGCGTTCAAGTATTACGTAACGCGATTTTTGAAGATTTTTGAAGATTTTTGACCCCCCCCCCCCCAACCTGCGTTACATAATACTTGAACGGTCCCTAAATCATTACTTTGATTATTTTGATTACTCTGATTACTTCGTACCAATCGTATCAGAGCGAGTACCTATTTTGATTTTGAGTATTGTATCTACTCGGTTGATATCGGTTTATATCGGAGTCGGACCGGTATTCCACGAGTGTTCGGTATCAAGTACAGTTAACTAAAATTTTATCTATGAAGGGCGAAGACTATGAAGAGTTTTACAGGATTACAGGGCGCTGAGAAGTAGCTGAAACAGAGGGAGGTATATCATTTAACAAAGCATGCACGAAGAAACAGATGTCTATACGATTTGTCGAGGTAGATAATTCACAGAATTTCACAGATGTTAGTTCTTTTGAAAATAAAGATGCAACACATTAGATTTTAATAATAAATACACACTAGTCTTATCAGGCCTAGAAAAAAATAGCTTAGATTGACCGGAAAATATGTAGAAATGATAATATTTCTAGACTATGATCATCAACTTTAATTTTACATGTAGATATGGCGTTGTTTTTATTAGACCATGGCATTTAACACTAAAAACATAGGAATAAATCTACATATTTTTAAATATAGTAGGTACAAGGTGACTTGCAACTTTTTGCATTGTATTTAGGATTTAGGATTAGGATGACGTCTGGAAAAAAAGTCTACAATAAAAAAATAGGTGTAAATGCATTAATACATTTTAAAAAGTGTATAAAACGCATCGAAAAATGCATAAACATATTAAAATCAGTATATTAAGGGCCAGATTTTCTTATTTCGATTTATTTGGGGTCACTGAACACGAATTTGCAATCAGAACCGACCTCCGACCGAAGCACCTGGGTGCCCAGGGTTACTGCTAAGGCACGTCATCTAGAGTTTCGAGGGCTTGTTTTTGGCACTTAATTGATGCAAACAGATTACTCGAGATTACTGATATTGTGGAGCAGCAATGACAGAACAATTACATACCATTTAATTTCTATCCAATAAATAAATCGGTGAAGGTCGTTATATCGGATCTGATACTTATACGAAATACTGAGAAATGCGATTCTCGACATGATTACCGGTACTCAAATACAAAAGTAACAAAAGTAATCAAAGTAACGAATACTTTAAATGATTACTTTATACAAAAGTAACGATTTGTAACGAATACTCGAAAGTAACTATAATCAACATCACTACATAATTAAAAATTACTGTGATTGTTTTTTAATTATTTTAACTTCCAATCGTGTAGTAAGATTTTCCATCACGTGTTTAATTCTGTCCAATCGTACATTATTACAGTGGGAATAATTTTAAGTAGATTGTTTCTGTTTAATTACAACCAGTTTACTAGTTTTGGCAACTGTCACATTTAAGAAAATATCCCTAATAAACTTTTAGTTCTGCATCTAATGTCAAATTGTCACGAGGAAAACACAAATCGGCAATTTTAGGCGCTCGAGTTTACTTCGGTAAGATTTCATGAATAAAACTGTATTTGTAAATAAATTTATCTAATATTTTATTAATATCTTATCTAAATATTTGCTAAACTGTGCTGTTCACTTTGACAAGTTGAAAAATGTGTGTCACATGAATTGGAATCAATGTCACTGAATGTTTTTATACAAAGACTTGAATTTTATATGTAAATATTAAAAAATAATCTGTCGAATATCACACGATAGAAATAATAAATAAGAAAATAATGCTCCAATTTTTTTCTTAAACTTGTTTCCAATCGGCAATATTCACTCGAACCCTGCGAGCTCTCGTGACTATTACCAGGAAACAAGTTTTTAAAAAAATTATTCTCACTCTCTTGTGATATTAGGTGTTCAGAATTTTTTCGATTATTTCATTCATAGATTCTGACCAATAGAAACCTACAAGAATAAAAATTACAGTGATTATTTTTTGATGATTTTAACTTCCAATCGTATAGTAAGATATTTGATCACGTGTTTAATTCTGTACAATCAGATTAAAATTATACTGAGAATTATCTACTGTAGAAAATTACCGATAGAATTTTTTAAGTAGATTGTTTCTGTTTAATGGCAACCAGTTTCCTAGTTTTTTCCTAGTTTTGGGTTGTCAGACAACAAATTTTCGAAAAACTGTCTCATTATTTTCAATTTATTGTCACTCTCTTGTGATATTATACCCGATTATTTTTTAATGATTTTAACTTCCAATCCTATAGAAGGGCCGGTATTTCCAACCTCACTTAAGCAAAAGCTTACTTTAAGCCTTTGCTTAAGTTTAGATGCCTGTATTTCCACTTCAATTTGAGGCCTAAGCCTAGGCTTAAACCAAATAATTTTAAGCTCGCGCGGGAGTTGGTTTAAGCCTTTGCTTAAAATTTGTTTTCTGTTTTTTGAGGTTATTTCTATAGATTGTATAGATTATTAATTAGAAAGTTATTTTGAAAACCAACTTTTGAGTAATAACGTTATTATTAGATTATTAAATAATAATCTATTAATCTATTAATTTATTAATCGTAATAACGATTATTAAAATTCTTACTACTTTTGGAAGGTGTAGGCACATGAAAATTATTTATTTCTACAATGCTTGGTAGGTATATTTATTTACAAAAATAAACTTACATTCGAATTTGACATTTTAAGGAATATATCCAATAAACAAAATTACAAAGACGGATCTATTGCTTATGCAAAATAACAATAAACATATAACCAGAGAAAATATAGACAATAAACTAACAACACTGTACCATGTATTACACAAAATTATGTGAAGTAATTGACATTGATACAGATGATAATATAAAATTAAACGTCACCAGTAGTGGTTTTTACCTCAGAACAGTTAGTTTTGGCATTTTGACGTATTCAGAAGTACCAAACCAATTAACTTTACAGTTAAGCATCAGTTTAGTTAAGGAAATGATGGAAATACGGCACCCGGCTTAAGCTTCTCCTTAACTTTTGACACAGGCTTAGCTAAGCAAAAGCTTAAGTAGCTATTGAAATACCGGCCCTGATATTTGATCACGTGTTTAATTCTGTCCAATCAGATTAAAATTATACTGAGAACTATCTACTGTAGAAAAATACCGATATAATTTTTTTAAGTAGATTGTTTCTGTTTAATAGCAACCAGTTTCCTAGCTTTGACATTTGTCACATTTAAGAAAATATCCATAATATACGTATTAAAAAATAATCTTACGAATATCACACGACAGTAAGAATAAATAAGAAAATAATGCTTCATTTTTACTCAACTTTGTTGTCATTGGGCAATAGCCACTCGAGCCCTGCGGGGTCGCACTATTTTCAAACTGTCGCATTATTTTCAATTTATTCTCACTCTCTTGTGATTTTATACCCGATAATTTTTGATAATTTCCCGTCGACACGGACAGTTTTACAGAAAGTGGCTACTGCTCTGATCACGGGTTATGTAGTCTAAAATTTGAAGTTATCAAATAAATAGAATGTCAAATGTAGGTTTTGCTCTAAAGTTTTGGTGCATAATTACATCTACATTTGAAGTAGCTTAATAAATTCTTTTAATATCATTGATTAATAAATAAATAAACAATTTATAAAAATTTCAATAACATATTTTCTTTTTGTCATTTTATTCACTTTGCCGGAAACTTAAACACTTCCTTAACTGTGTTAATGAGGTAATGAGGTTAGCTTTCTATGTTGTAAAATAAATGTAACAAATGTTATAAATACACTTACCATAAAATTTTAAAGTCTAATACAAAATTAGTTGTGAAAAAACTGTCTGTGTACTATACAAAACTTCAAAATGCAAAAATTCGACAAAATTCAACAGAGTGACAGCAACAAAAATAAACAAAACCAGAAACGTCACAAATTGTACTCAAAATCTGAAAACATCCCCAAACGTCTTTTTTTGTACCTAACTCTTTTCAATGTACTGATTCTAGAGCATTCATAAAAATAACATTTGTTTTTACTTAATAACAGGAGGTAGCTGGTTTGTCATTAGTTTCATAGTTTCATGCGTGGAAGAGAATGATACTAGATAAAAAGTATGTGTTTTCTCTCGCCAGGTAATCAGCCCTGTGATGAATCACTCGCGTTAAATATAACGTAAAGTTATCCTGTAGTTAATTAAGTTATAATCCTCGAATTGGTGTGATGTATCATATTTAACTTAACTACTTGCGTTATTTCTTGACAGTTCTTGAGTTATCTGATATATCAACTGTTACTTTATAACGCGACGTTAAACCTCAAGTTATGAGATAACTCTGTAGTTATGTTAAGGATTGTAAGGTTAGGTTTATGTTTTGATTTGTTTTTAGATAGAAATCAAGTAAACATTTAACGTAGAACGCTGCTTCAGGTTGTCCCAAAATCTTGTGCGGCATTTTATTAATTTGATATAATCAAATTTAATATCAAATATAAAGCAGCACAAAATTATCAAAAACATAGATCTAAGATAACAATTAAAAACACGTAGGTAATACAATTAAAACAATAATAAAAATGAAAAAGAAAGCTAATAATTTAAAAATAGAAGGTTAATGCAATTTTAAAAATTATACAAAAATCAAACCGAGAGATACCTACAAGTTGAAATTTTTATTTATAAACATCCAAGGGTTTTAAGTATAATACCTACTGTTCTTTCTATCTACTTTTACGATTCATCACCGAACTCTTCTCGTGATTCTCTTTCTCGCTCAAACTTGTACTGATTCTACATAAGGTTCTCTTTTTAGACAACTTAATATTTTCTTTCTTGTATAACGTGTAAGAAATAACTCATCTCATAACGGAAGATGATCCATCACACGAAATTTACGTTTTAAAGTTATGGAGATAGTAGTTACAGTCGGAAAAATGGAAGAATACCCATGCGTCATCGATGATATGCATACGAATCAAATCAAAAATTTCTAGTCAAAACAAAGTCTAAACTAAGTTAATACTGAAAATAAACGGATGTGACTATTACCCCACCGTGCGATTTTTCGCCACGTAAGAATGTGTCAAAAAATTGTTGTGATGTTATTCTTTTTCTGATAATATATATTTATTGGTGATGAATGTTACTATTACTACCGTAATTAATTATTTGATATAGATTAATAATACAAAATAATCAGTATGCAAATATAGTAGGTATTATGAATTTCTCCATGTTAAAGTTGCCAGTGGACGTAAATAGTAACAGGAATTTAAAAAATGTCGTTTATATGTCAGCTGCATTAAGTGATTAAAATGAAAGTAAACTTAATGAATTCATATCATTAGGTATCCAGATCATTTTCCAGACGTCTGCAAATAAATATATAAATAATAAATTCGTAAAAATATACTAATCTGTAATTTCATACACTATCATTGAAAAGTCAGAGTAATATGTACACGTTTGCCGAACTCATAGACAGAAGTTAACCATATTGACAGATGATTACTTACAAATTTTATTGACTTATTTTAATTAAATAAATACTTACCAAACCAAAAATACAATATAATATCAAAATAGCTCTTAAAAGAACTGAATTTATTCAAGTACTCGTAAATACGACTGATTATTAAAATTTATAAACTCTGCCGAATCTAACCCAGTTTCACTGTCAAAGTGACAGAAATCGAATCACTCAGATTATAGTTGACCAGCACGATTACTCGAATAGTAGTTTATACAATCATTATCTCTACTCATGTTGAATGTTTTTCTAAGAATGACATTAGAAGTACAGAAATAGTCAAATGTGAGTTTAAATTTTCTACTAAATTAATATAACTACGTTGAACAATTGTATCGCCGTATCACTCTGTCAATTATAAATATGTAACTGCGTATGTCTTGGATTTGGATAACGTTTTTGCTTTGTAGACAACACTTAATAATCTATCTCTCTCGTTTCTTATTTATAGAAAAAGGCAGCAAATCCAAAATATGTGCTTGATATGATCGTCCATGGATATTCTTTCATTTTTCCGACTGTATATGTCATAGTTATCATAACTTTAACGCGAACGTTAGGTAAAAATAACTTCGGTAATTCATCACAGGGCTGAACAATGACGCACGGGTAAAGATTCGTGGACTCAAGATTTGCAACTTCGAAATTCGCCACTTGGTGTATGTGCGGTTTGCGGTAGTCTACGATTGATCTGAAGTCGAATTCTTTGCTTATCCGACTCGTCGTTTGGTGATGGCAATCATTTCGACTTAATTCGCTGCTATTATAGCGGTATCATCTGTGTATCGCAGGTTACTGATTTTAGTCTAGTACTTTCCCCGTTATTCAGATTATTATATGTTATGTTGTATGTGCACTCAAAAAAATTTAGTTTGTAATATTGATTAAAAATGATTATTGGATAAGAACAACGAAATTGAAAATGGTTATTCATTTTTGAGTATTGAATAGTATTTCGTTGTAACAACAATTTAATTTTTTGTTTCACGAACTTTTAGAAATTGATGAATGTATTTGTTTATTGTCACAATGATTGAATAATAATAATTGTGAAAATAACTAGAGTACATTAATCAATAACACTCAATTTATTCAGCCAATAAATTAGTTTCGTATATTTAATAAATAATTGTAATTCTGGCAGCAAAACACTTTCTTCATTTCGTAGATGATAAGCAATTACCTTGGTTTATCGTGTCAACGCACATATTTCATTAAAACAAGGTACAAATGTTGTTAATATAGAGTAATATATGATTATTCCATAGATGTAAACTGATTGTTATGACAACGAATGCATTAATCAATCTACTACTGCGTTTAATAACCACAATCAATGCGTTCATGGTAACAATAAACGAAGTTGTTAAAACAGTAAATATTTTGCTTGACCATTTGAAATTAATGGCTTTTCCTTATCGTGATACCCCGAGCACAGTATAAAGAGGGACAGTAGAACCACTCTCCGAAAAATTGGAAGTAAAATCTGTAGTCGCGCATGGCGACCGCGCAATGTTGGCAGTCGCTTTTGCCCCACTCTCGCATTGCTAGTCGCATAGAAACGTACGCATTTTAACAAGGTAAACCCGCATCCACCACTGGTGAATTACCAATTGCGTACTGCCGGTATTACTTCTTGAGATCAAAGCGCCGACAGAGGAGTGGTTTTACTGCGGAACCTCTATATACTGTGCCCCGAGCTTCTCTGTGTTACCATTGTTTAAAAAATAATTATTTGTTAAACCATGCTGTTACCTCTGCCGAATAATTTAATTTCGTTTCCAAGTGTAGTCCGTACTGGAAGGAAGTTTTCGTGTGTCGTGTGTCTATTATCGTATTCAGTTTTTTCCAATCCTGAGAAAACGAATTACTATTTTTGAAAAATTTAAACGCAGAATAAAATATTACAGTATTATCGAGGGTCTGAAGTCCCTGAGAACTTCTATAATGATTATTTTAATAAGTCACAGGGGTGAAAAAGAGAAAATTTAGTATGATTTTTAATTTCAAATACATAAATCTACCATTCAAAAGAAACTTTTTGTTTATTCTAAGGGACTTTCGGCCCTCGGTAATAATGTAATCTTTTATTCTGCGTTTACATTTTTCAAAAATACTTATTAGTTTTCTCAGGATTCCAAAAAAAATGAATGCGTTTAAAAATAATTCGATCGAAATTTTGCACCTGCGCTCTCAAAAAGGATTAAAGTGTTATACATTTTTGGAATCACTAATTCAAACGCTTTTAAATGAGCTGTCACATGATGTACCTACTTTCCCATTTAAAAAAATCAAAGTTGTGCCTGTCACCTGAAGAGGGATCGCGTAAAGTTCGAAACATTGATGATATAATATACTTTGATTATTTTAAAAATCGACCTGTCGGAGCGTTTTGCTTATGTGCTAAAAATAAATAAGTTAATAAGGGGGGATAACACTTATTCCAGCGCACTGTATAAGTGAAATCATATGAGAAAGCACACAGAGTGTAAAGTCGATTAGGTTTAGGACAAAAAAGAGGGATTTACAAAATTATTATTATTCAATTAATATCATACATTGAGCTTATGCATTCAGTAATTGTTAATATAAAATACGTTTATAGTAGGAATGAACGAAACTGATTGTAGGAATGAATAGAATTACTTGTAAGAATAACCGTATTTATTGTGGGAATGAACGGAATTAATTGTAAGAATAAACGCAAATAATTGTAGAAATAAAAGAAATTGATTTAATGCATGAAGCAGTATACGTTAGGAGAAATAACACTGTTACTGACACATCGAATAGTCTTCGTCCTCGTCGGTCAATTAACGACGTTGTTCTATAAATGAATAGTGTTCGTTGACTCAGTGAAGTGTTCGTAATATCAATAAAGTGATATTATGGTATACATAATGAAAGTATTATAATATTTGTTGTTCCAATAAAACCAAGAATTGGACAAATTTTAAGTATTGCTTTTGTTGTCTGAATTAACATTTTTATTAATATTACGTACGTTTTTCGTTGAGTGTGATAGTATGCAGCCCTGTATAGTTCCTTTCTTTGTTTTGGACACAACTGAATATACCTACTTCGTGTACCTACTTTAACTTTGGCTGAGTTTTTATCATGCAGATTTTTTACTAGCTTATCTATCTTCGTCCAATTTATTTACCGTTGCACGTCATCCGCGTCATAGCTTGTAACATGATACCAACACGAAATATTTAGGCGATAGGTGTGTTCTTTTTTAGAATCATTATGATTCTAAAAAAGAACACACCTATCGCCTAAATATTTCGTGTTGGTATCATGTTACAAGCTATGACGAAACACGAAATATTTAGGCGATAGGTGTGTTCTTTTTTAGAATCATTATGATTCTAAAAAAGAACACACCTATCGCCTAAATATTTCGTGTTGGTATCATGTTACAAGCTATGACGCGGATGACGTGCAACGGTAAGTAAATTGGACGAAGTATAGGTACTAGGTGCTAGGTGGACAGGTACTCCCATATTTTCCATTCTACTAGGAGAAGTAGGAAATATAAAATAATGTTTATTGTAAGTACCTACCTATAATAATGTATTGCTTTAAAAAATTCTTTTGAAAATCAAAAACTTTTGAAAAATTCTTAAAAGATGAAAAAAAAAACTTTTTATCATACTTTTGATAAAAGTCTTAAGCTCTAGTATTGCATATTATTAGATGAAGAGTTTGCTGTTTAATAAACTCAATCTCTTTTATTCCAAGAAGCGATCACAACGTTATTATTTCTAAAGCCTGTGTTTTTCGGCCACGCCCTAATGTTCCGTTAATTCTTTCTCCTACCTTCAACAACCGACAAGACAACATCTAGCAACGTATGGATGATATTAAGTTGGTAATTCTAAACGTTAAAAATAACTTCGAGTTCAGAATGTGAAACGCGCGTAGGCGACTAGCACTCAACTCAAGGTCGAGTCAATGTGAAGCTGTACCAACTTAAAAATTGGGATTTATTAATCGCTTATGTTGGTGAAGTTCATAGTCAATAGCACAATTATTATTAAAGAAAAATACGTTTAAAGCTGTATACCTCATACTGATTTATATTCACAAGTCACTTTTCGCTTCGCTAATATAATAACAAGAATAAAAAA
Organism: Diabrotica virgifera virgifera; assembly: GCF_917563875.1. Lineage (NCBI taxonomy): Eukaryota > Metazoa > Arthropoda > Insecta > Coleoptera > Chrysomelidae > Diabrotica > Diabrotica virgifera. Next base: position 63,373,609 of record NC_065449.1, on the reverse strand, counting down.
CCGCTAAACGCCTTAAAAATGAGTGGCGCATACATAGTCCATTCATTAACGGTAAAATATTGCAAAACCTTTAAATTTTAAAGAACCGCTTGGATTTACATGAAATTTGGCATACACACAGCTAACAAGTCAAAGAAAAAAAGTGATATTGTGCCGATATGTGCTTTTGCCCTGGGGGTGGTTTTCACCCCCTCTTGGGGGTTAAAAAATATTCGTCCAAACAAAGTCAGGAAATGGGTAAACTGGCTAATTTAAAGTAACTTTTGTTCTATAGAGTTTTTTCACTAAGTCAATACTTTTCGAGTTATTTGGCAGTGAATATGTTCATTTTTTCAACAAAATAACCACGCTTTTAGACGGTTTTTCGCAAATAACTCAAATTGTAAGTATTTTGTCGAAAAAGCATTCTCAGCAAACATATAGCCTATAAAAAATTTAAATTTATTTAGTAGAAGCAGAGTTATAGCTAATGAAATATAGGTTCATATTCGTCAAATTGCAAGTGGAATACTTTAACGTGAAATAACCAAAAATGAAGCACATTTCGGGGAAAACTCATTTAAACTTATTTAAAGTGTTTAAAAAAAGCTTCATTTTTCTTTTATAAAAAAAATTTCTAGCATCAAAATTAAACAAGTTACGCTCAAAATAAAGTTAATCCCTTTTGGTTTTGGTAAAAAAATCGAGAAAATCACCCCCTAATTAGTATCTTAAATTAACTTAATCGTAACGACTTCACAAGTTTCTTGACTCGTGTATATATTGTTTATATGATCTGTAAGTTTCATCGGTTCAAAGTCCTTATTATTGAAACGGCTGTAGTTAAAATGGGTTGAACGAGTCACTGATCACGAATGCATGCAAATTTAGAAACACCAAATCTTGATCAATTTTTGTCTAACAGAAAAACAAAAAAATACATGATATTCAGAAAAGCAAATCTGACTTTTTTTGTATTTCGAGACTTTTGGTATCTCTAACAATTTTTAAGTTATTTTGAAAAAAAGCATATTTTTCAAAATTTAAATTTTTAAAAATTCTATTTTGAAACCAAATTTTTTCAAAAATAAACACTTTGAATAGATGAAACTTACGGATCATATAAACACAATATAAGTAAAATAATTTATGGAGCGGCAACGATTAATTTCATTTAAGTTGCTAATTAGGGGGTGGTCTTCCCAATTTTTTTTGCAAAAACAAAAGGGACCAACTTTATTTTGAGCGTAACTTGCTTAAATTTAATGCTAGAAACTTTTCGTAAAAACAGAAATAAAGATTTTTTTAAACACTTTAAAAAAGTTAAAATGGGTTTTCGCCAAAAAGTGCTTAATGTTTTGGATATTTCACGTCGAAATATTCTATTTGAAATTTGGTGAATATGAATCTATATTTCATTGGCTATAACTCTAGTTCTACGAGATCCAAAGACCTAACGCGTACACCATTTTTTTTACTTTTTTATAGGCTATATTTTTGCTAAGAACGGTTTTTTCGACAAAATACTTACTTTTTGAGTTATTTGCGAAAAACCGTCTAAAAATGTGGTTATTTTGTTGAAAAATGATATCCACTCGCAAATAACTCGAAAAGTGTTGACTTGGCGAAAAAGCTCTATAGAACAAAAGTTACTTAAAATTAGTCAGTTTACCCATTTCCGGAGTTGTTTTGGACATATATTTTTTCACCCCCAAGAGGGGGTGAAAGTCACCCCCAGGGCAAAAGCACACGTCGGCACAATATCACTTTTTTTCTTTGACATGTAAGCTATGCGTATGCCAAATTTCATGTCAATCCAAGCGGTTCTCTAAAATTTAGGGCAAAAACCGTGAAAGAATGGACTAACAATATTCCAGATACAAAAGATCTGATATGAATATTACGTGGAGCGAAAATGTATTTTCATTTTGATGTAAAACAAAATTCTAGTTTTATTTTAAAAGATTTTTCCATAATATTTGCTAAATTTGAAGTAAACGCACCACAAAAGAGTAACTTTGATACAGTTTGAATTTTGAAACTCTTTTTGGCGCGTTTACTTCAAATTTAGCAAATATTATGGAAAAAATCTTTTAAAATAAAACTAGAATTTTGTTTTACATCAAAATGAAAATACATTTTTGCGCCACGTAATATTCATATCAGATCTTTTGTAGCTGGAATATTGTATGCGCCACTCATTTTTAAGGCGTTTAGCGGTTTTTTATTCTTGTATCAGGAGTTTTTCAAAGTTATTTATAAATTAAATGTATGAAGTTGAATGCAATGTTCCTCTATTACTCGTTAAGCTTTATAAATGGTCACCTTTGTTGCATTATCTCCCAATTTTTCAAAGGTTTTCGAAGTAACTGTATATAATCGTATAGGTATATCCTTCTGTTAGGGGATGGATATCACCTTATCAACATGGCTGTATAGATAAACGCTCTACTGTATCAAACTTAGCTGTAATAACTCAATATATTTCAGATGTTTTGGATGTACAAGGTCAAGTAGATGTAATATATACTGATTTTTCTAAGGCGTTTGACAAAGTTGATCACAAATATCTTCTCTTTAAATTATCAAACTTAGGATTTTCTGGAAACATTTTAAAATTAGGTACTTGAAAGCTATTTAATAGGTAGAAGCCAATTTGTTTCATATCAGAATTAATCTTTACTACATCCGGCGTTCCACAGGGATCAAACTTAGGTTTATTGTTGTTCCTATTTATATCAACTATCAACGATTTATTTTTAGATATCAATAACAGAAAATTATGTTTTGCGGATGATCTTAAAATATACTGTGAAATTAAAACAATTGCTAACTGTATAGATTTGCAGAACGATCTAAAGTATATGGATATTTGGTGTATAAAAAACAAACTTTTTCTTAATGTCAATAAATGTAAAGTAGTAAGATATTCTAGGAAGGAAAATAAGGTTGATTTTAATTATGTAATTCAGGGGTCAGAACTGGAAAAATGTAATAGCATTAAAGACTTAGGGGTTATATTTGATTCAAAATTAACCTTTAATGACCATATTGAGCAGAAAGTATCTAATGCTATGAAAATGTACGATTTTATCATCAGAAACTCTAGAAATTTTAGCGATATAAGACCGATTAAACTGCTGTATCTATATCGTTAGTGCGAACAAAACTAGAATATTGTAGCTTAATTTGGTATCCTATTTATAGATGTTATATGCAACAGATCGAAAAGGTACAACGGAAACTTTTAAAATATTTAGCATTTAAGGTTGATGGAGTATATCCTGCTCATGGTTATGATTACGATTTGTTATGTAATAGTAGTTGATATTGTAAGTTTAAAGTTAAGAAGAGTTATATTTTCGGTTTCATTTTTATTTAAGTTATTACACAACTGTATTGACTGCAGCGATATATTAGACCAAATTAGATTTAATGTGCCACGAATATCTTCCAGGTCAACTATCGTGTTTACTTGTCCACGCGCGAGAACAAACATGTTACTAAAGTCACCGATTTATGTTATGTGCGATAACTATAACAAAATATGCAACCATTGTGATATTTTTGCATGCTCAATTAATCATCTAGTTGATACCGCATTGGTTTATGGAGTACCTTAAATTGTAAATTTTTTTATTTATTTTTTTTTATTTCTTATTTACATAGTTATTTGTTTAATTAAATTCTGATTGTATGCTAACTAAAAATTGTTCAAATTTTTACCCTAGAAATGGGAAACTGTTGGGTAATAAAGCTATTATTTATTATTTATTTATTTATTTATTTAAATGATCTAGTGTCCATCGAGTGTACACTAGATTTTTATTCGATTTTTTATTCGAAATAGATTGAAAAAAAAAATATTGAGATGACCGGTAAATGAAGTCGGATTGCCCGTTGCCAGATCAAATTTAGCGTCGTAATTACTACAACTACATAAACCATTTCGGGAATAATCGTTAATTGGATTATACTTTTGTAGTTTAATAACTTATAAAAGGCTTAACCGATTTTGATCAGTAAACATGAGTTTGAAACGTATTTACCAGTAGTATCTGATGGATCTAAGGTCAAGTATGATAACTGAAGCTATTATAGGACTTATTGAGCTTGAGAAACCGTTTTTCCCGTAGGAAATAGATTTGGTCATACTTATGAAGCCTATAACTTAAAAATTCGAATTTTCCCGGATATGACGTATACACCGTTAGATTCGTCTAGAGTTCTTCTACAAACTCTCAGTTATTGGCGCAATTGGTAGGTTGAAATTTTGAGTAATTGTCGAAAAACCAAAATTTTCAAAGCATAGTTTTTCAGTTTTTCGGCTATACTGAGCCGTGTGTATATCTGATCCTGACGGCTTAGACACCATTTGAAAGCTTAACTCAACGCTATTGATTTGGTGTATTTGCGGTTCTCCTGTCTCTTCTTGATCCGAAGATATATACCCCCAAAAAATATGCCGTTTTGTACCTACCAAGTCCTCTAGCTAGCTTATGGGTGGTCAAAAGTTACAAACTACACCGGTTCTGAATCGGCCCAGACCCCTCTTCAAACACAGAAAAAAAATTCAAATCCGTTTAACTTTCAAACACACATAGGTACAGGTACATATCCACAAACATTTTCCCTTTTTTAAATAAAAATTTAGTCATATTTCTGAGCTCGGTAACTTTTGAATGGTATAACCGATTTTCAAAATTAGACATGCGTTGGAAAGGTAATGATCAGTAGTATTAGAAGTCACAAAGGTAGGACTTAAATTTTTGAAGTTTTTGGGAGTTTTGGGGACGAGAACGAAAAATAGACCCTAAATAGAAAGGGCCGTAAAATCCACACCCTTGGACCAAAATGGATGGTTGACATATAAATGGTTGAGTCTTTTCCTGAACTTTAAGATGGGACTTGGCCCATCTTTCAAATCAGTCAGATTTAGAAAATCGAAAATTTCGTGTATATAATAATATATAGTGTCGCGTGTAGGGGGGTGTTGGTGTGCGCCACTGGCGAGAACTGCCGTTCTCTGGTAATAGCAATGTACATGTATTTACCTACCTACTGCAAGTTTTTTACCGTATTTGATCTTACTTAAGTAGGTACAGTGTTGCGGTCACTGAATAGTTACACCTTCATTTTTACATTTTAATACTGTAAAAGACAATCGTGGACTGTGGACTAGTGGAAATACCATAACAAACCCAGACAGTATCACATAGGCGTGGAAACAATATTGTGAAATACTATTCTCTATCAACTACCCACTACCCAGACAGAGAACAGAAGTTATGAAAAAGAACCTCAAATATTGAAATCAGAAATTGAGGCGGCGTAATCAGTAAACAGCCAAAAATTCAGGAAAGCAGAAGGGGAAGATGGAACAGCTGAAACACTCAAAAGATATAGGAGGGACGGAAGTAATGCTTAGAATTTGCAATGATTGCAATGAGATCTGGAATAAATGTGATTACCGCACAGTAGCAGTGATATCACACACGAGTAAAGTACTGCTATTCTAAACTTCTAACCATCATCAATGAATGGCTAAAATCAATTCTCTTACCACAAATTCCCCAAGAACAATGCGGATTCGTCCCAGGTAGAGGAACAGAAGAACACATTCTTAATATTCGTTAAATTATCGAAAAATCTCGAGAGTTTAACATAGAAACATTATTTGTGCTTTGTTGATTACTCTGCTTAACCAAGCAGAGAAGGCAGAGGGGCAGAGGTTACGAAGTGGTCAAACAAGTTAATTACTTAGACGAGATCCGTCAACGTATCACAATGGCCAGATCGGCAACAACCAAACTCACAAAAATATAGAAGAACACTGACATCACAAAAAACACAAAATTACGCCTTGTTTGATCGTTGATATTTCCAATAGCCGCGTAAGCGTTTAATGAAATTTGAAATGTGGAATGATGAAACCGTAGAATGTTGCGCATACCATGGACCATGGATCCAACGCACAAATAACTCAATTCTGACATAACTATAACTTAATATGAAAACAAGACGCACCACAACTACCAACCAAAATATACTGGGATATTTTGGACCATAACTAGAAGAAGAGAAGGCATGACGCAAATAATAGTTAAAGGCAACGTAGCGGGCAAAAAAACCCAGAGGAAGATCTCCAGTACGATGGTCGGACCAAATAAAGGACATGACTCTATTTGGTCCGACGGTACTCATTCTCCGAGCAAAACATTTACAGGAGAGAGATAATTGGACAGAAATAGTTAAACAAATTACATGACGCCACTCAGTGGCGCAGCGCAGTGGGGCCGGCCTGCCCCACTTTTTAGGGGGCGGCAAAATTTAGCAATAAATAATAAAAATATTTTGTAAATATTTGAACCATTTTATATTTTCATCGCAACTACAAATTCGGACCGATTGAAAGGAACAAGGGATCTTTAAAACCAAAAGGAGAGACAAGACTGCTTATTAAGGAATGGTTTTACCGTACATTGACTAACGGTGAAAAAGTTTTACGTACTTGGATGGCTGATTCTCCATCTAAAGCATCATTATTTTGCTTTTATTGTCGTTTATTTGAGCACGTAAATACACCGAAGACTTCAAGTTGGAGAGCTGGCTTCAAAAAGGACAGACTATTGACAAAAAAGAGCAAGACATAGTGGCAACAGAGATAAAGAAATAGCAGGGAATTCTTATCAGAATGTTTAATATTATAAGCTTCCTTGCCAAACAAAATTTAGCTTTACATGGACATATAGGTACTTAGAAAACGACACCAGTACGTGGAAACTTTTTAGAATTAGTTAATTTAATTGCAAAATACGATTCTGTACTTCGCGAACATCTTGTAAGTTGTAAGTTCTAAAATGTGTGGCAAAGTTTCAATCACTTATATGTCACCACAACTACAAAACGAATTTATTGCCATTTTGCAAAATAATGTTCGCCAACATATCATCGGACAAATAAAAAAGGCTAAGTATTATTCAATTATTATATTCGACAGCACTCCAGATCTTTCTCATAAAGATCAAACAAGTCAGGTATTAAGATACGTAGTAATTGAGAATCAGGAAGTAAAAGTAATGAAATCTTTTATAAAAAAGGACATCGCACACATCTTATGGAAAATATAATGTCACTCAAATTCAATAAAATTTATACGAATAGATTCGTTTTAAATTAACGGTCAAATCTTATCATTGCGCCAACTCCATATTTTCAATAATAAGAGCAGAAATTGATATAAATAAATCTGAAATCAAATGGATACGTACATAAGTTAGAGAGAGAAAAAATATTTTATAATACCCAAATTGTCGGTACTCCATAAATCAGCGGATTAGTTGCACTAATCCGCTTAGGCCCAGCGGGGTTTAAGCTCTTTTGAATAGCACCCAGAGCAATAGTGATTGTAACTGACATTTTTACTGACTAAAAAATTTGATTTCGATAAACTTTAATTGCAATTTGCTCCGTAATTAATCATAATTAAGAGTTGGCGCAATGATAAGATTTGACCGCTAATTTAAAACGAATCTAATCGTATAAATTTTATTGAATTTGAGTGACATTATTATATTTTCCATAAGATGTGTGCGATGTCCTTTCATTGAAACTAAAAACAAAACTGCTGAAGGATTTCAAAGATGATTTTAGACAATATTCAAGATGATGGTCTAAATATAAGCAACTGTAGAGGCCAAGCATATGATAATGCTGGTGTTATAGCTGGAAAGTATTCAGGAGTTCAGCAAAGAATTCAAGAAATAAACCCTAAAGCTGAATTCGTACCTTGCTCTTGCTCAACTTATTCGTTAAACCTAGTTTGTTTACACGCTGCCTCAGTTGAAGTGGATTCAGTAACTTTTTTTGCTACATGAAGTGAATGATGCACAAAAATATTTACATACAAGGGGACTTGTAGATGACTGTTCTCGCCGAAAAGTTCTCTTTAATTAATGTATGTATATGTAATGCATAAGTATACATTAAATTAAAATACCTAAATTAGAGGGCGGCAAAATTGTCTTTCGCCACGGGAAGTCGACACTCACGCTACGCCACTGACGCCACTATATCCTTATTAAGGAGAAATAGTCCAAGCTGTGGGTGAAAAATAGATCGATTTCAGGATATAATTCAAGAATTTTTGAAACCTATCAGGTGTTGTAAAAGACGATGCCAGGAATAACTTCAACTAAAACGTAACCAAAAATTTCCGAGATTTTTTATTTAAGTACATATGACGTTTTTCATTTGTTAAATTTGCAATTTTTAAATATTTTTAAATAGTAAATAGAAAGTTGTATTGAATTTAAAAACCTACAATTTGAGCTATGGCAAGTTTAATTTCGTTAATTTGTTATTGCAAAACAGCCTGCGAAAGGACCAAAATGCCTGTTTTGAAGTTATACTTCTTTAAGCACGTTTGGGAGCAAATGTATATGTGCGCGAATTCATCAAAATTCTTGGTGCTACGCGCAGATGAC